>NC_062540.1:18255772-18270772 GCF_022655615.1 Tachysurus fulvidraco
TGTGTGTGTATGTGTGTAACGTTTAACAGATGGCTTTAATTGCATTTCCTGTGTTGTGGTTGACCTGAAGGTTGCGTCTCTTAGTACCACGAGTCTGCAGGGTCATGATGTAATACCACTTCTCAGAACAGACTGACGTTAAAGGATGATTTTTTTTTAAATTATCTTTTAAATGCTGACCGTAAGAAAAAGGGTGCTGAGGACAGTCATACCGTGTCCTTAAAGTATACACTAAAAAAATGACAGATTAGTTTTTTCGAGACCAAGCAAGCCTGCGGCAGCTGTGGGAAGGATAAACTCCTGTAGATGTTATGAGGAAGAAACCTTGAGGTGAACCAGAGTCTTAAGGGAACCTCATCCTCATTTGGGTTACACCAGAGAGTGTGAATAGAAATAATGTTCTTACTACAGTCATATACATTGAATCTGGAGCTCTTGAGCAACTCTTAAACTCATCATCTGAGTTCATTATAGGTTCAACACCAACTCCTCCATGCTGAAGTTTTCTCCTCATGAGGTCGGCATCTTCTCTTCAAATGTCCGACATCTTCTTGAAGCGGAATCCAACAGGAGCTGGAACAGCTTCGGGATCCTTATGGAGATGGCCTTTTCTCTTTAAAGGACATCATTAAGCAGTTTATCATTAAAATCATCATGAAACAGTTTATCATCTGTATGTGTGACTGGACTTCCTTATAGTGATGGAATAAAACCCCAAAACAAAACGTTATCACAGAAGATTTCATTCATTCATTCATTCATTCATTTTCTACCGCTTATCCGAACTTCTCGGGTCACGGGGAGCCTGTGCCTATCTCAGGCATCATCGGGCATCGAGGCAGGATACACCCTGGACGGAGTGCCAACCCATCACAGGGCACACACACACTCTCATTCACTCACACACTCACACACTACGGACAATTTTCCAGAGATGCCAATCAACCTACCATGCATGTCTTTGGACCGGGGGAGGAAACCGGAGTACCCGGAGGAAACCCCCGAGGCACAGGGAGAACATGCAAACTCCACATACACAAGGCAGAGGCAGGAATCGAACCCCCAACCCTGGAGGTGTGAGGCAAACGTGCTAACCACTAAGCCACCGTGTCCCCCCACAGAAGATTTCAGTTATATTTAATAGATTTATCTTTTAAACTTAATCTGTCCCTCCTGCATCGGTTTTACTGCGGAGGAAAGAGAAGTTTAATGTAAAACATTACAAACAGTTTTACTATTTAACAAAACAGTGTTTCTTACAGTGTTTAAAAATATAGAAAACTCTTCAACTTATAAATATTTATACATATAATGTGACTTTATAAAACACTACTCATATGTAATTGTCAGATCTTTGGAAACGTTGATGTTTCGAACCCAATGTTCAGTTTCCATCACGTTTACGGGAAATTCTATACTTCTTTTTAGATTAGGAAATTAGTAACTTCCTGTTATGACCATCTATAACCATCTATAACAAGCTATGATCACAGCAATCACGATCAGCTTATAAATACGAACGGTGTAATGATCTGATGATTTGGAATCATCACACGTCAATTATTATCGATTAGTGTCCATGGAGATTTTGCAGTCAAGGAGGGAAGGAATAAAGGAGAGAAGCAAGGAGTGATGGTTTGGAAGGAAGGAGTGAAGGGTGGGAAGAAAAGCAGAAAAAATAGAATGCAGGGTAGAATGAGGACACGAGGGAAGAAGGGAATGAACGAAGGAGGCAAAGAGGGAAGAAGCGAAGGTGGAAAGGAAGGAGGGAATAAGGATCGAAGGAGGGATAGAGAGGAAGTAAAGAATATTCACACACACACACACACACACACACATGCACACATGCGCACGTAAACTGTATGGACTACACAGACCTACACTAAAATTCATACATCAAGCTGTTTACATGCTGTTTTTGCTCTTTGCACATGTTGTCTCACATTTCAGTCGATTGCTGTTTTGCACAATACTTTACAATATCTCATGTAACTGCTGCTATAATACTAATGTGTTCATTCCAGTATTTCTGCAGACATGAACATACAAGTATTTGTATGTTAAACAGTATTGAATTTGAATTTGTATTTCATTGAACATATAGTATTTACAGTATTTACACTGGTCTGTGCTGTTTTTGCGATTTGCCTTTTGTCCTCCATTGTCTTTTGTCCTGCATTGTCTTTTGTCTTGCACTGACTTTTTATCTTGTCCTGCACTGTCTTTCTGTCTTTTTGCATTATGTCCCGCAATGTCTTTTGTCCTGCATTTTCTTTTGTCTTGCACTGACTTTTTGTCTTGTCCTGCACTGTCTTTCTGTCTTTTTTGTCTTTTGTCCTGCTATAATAATAATAATAATAATAATAATAATAATAATAATAATAATAATAATTAATATTGATAACCAAAATGCTTTTATCCATATATTATTATCGTATCTTATCCATATAACAAACAACATATTTGTTTGTATTTTATTTCCTTGTGTTCAACTGTGTTAAAGTGTAAATACTTTATCTGTTAATAGGGTGACTTCTGTTTGGACAGCGACGTCTCACCGAGTTTTCTTCTCCTTTCTCTAATCTTCACTGTCATGCTAGCATTTATGTATGCATGTGTTTGTTTTTGTACTCTCAGCCCTGACATTTCCTCTGTTCCGGTGCCTTTCTGTGGCTCTGTCAGCTCCTAATACCACATCAGTCCTCAGCACTGTGTCGCTGCTTGACAGCTCCGACCACCAGGAGTGACCTTTTCCTCCAGCCTTTCTGTTTCTCTGTCCGTTTTTCTTCAGAAGCGAAATCGTCGTTGCTCCGGTCGTTCAGAGCCCCTCGGTGGGGAGGGTGCACTCTGTGGCACTGCTCTCTCACTAGCTTTGCTTTCTTTCCGCTCTTCATCTTGATTACTTTTTCCTCCACAAAACGTGTTTCTTCCACGAAAGGAGGCTTTTATATCACTGCTGATATTTATCCAGATGATTTACACAGATACGAGTAGCTAGACCTCACAGCTGAACCATTCAAACCCAGCCTTTGGCGTAACACCGTAGGCTCACAGTGAGCTCAGGATACAAGGCTGCAGACATTTCAAGTTTCGCACGCACTACAAAATAAAGAAGGCTGTGTGATTGTGATCACGATAATCATCCATATGTTTGTAGCTTGTTTCTCAGAGTGTTTATGTCTTGTCTGGACCAGGATTTAGGTCAGTGTTATAACATGTAATTCTAATCTCTAATTTCGATTACTTTGTCTTTCATTACTTATATCTCCACCACCATCTGTTTTACTCACTGATTTTTTTTTAAACATGTCACATGACCAACAGTGGCTTATCATGCTTAGTCTATTGCACGAAACTGATGTGCGGATCCCCCTCCTCCTAAAATTAATACCCCCGCCCCTCTTTTTGTAACCTTTTAGTGATGTCACAATAAATAAATAAAAAAACTACCATGCAAATAGCTCTTAGTTCAGAAGTGTCAGTCACTTGGTTCTGTCATTTTGTCATTAGTTGGTAGTGTTGTTTGGTGTTTGTATTCTCACAAGAGTGCACCAGTTTTATTTCTTTTATTTCAAAACAATTTGCACATGAATACATTTTTATACTTATTAAAGAGTGACATCATACTTTTAATCCATTTACACGGATCAGCCATAACAGTGACAAGTGAGGGGAATAATGTGGATTATCTTTACAACGTTAACAAAGGATAAGATACTGTATATCAGGCAGATAGAGACAGTCGGAGGCAGGAAAAATGGGAAAGCCCAGTTCTTCCCAGTATATATGCAGGGGTCAGTATCTGCTAAAAGTGCTCCAAGTAAGGAGAACTGCTGAACCATCGACAGGGTCACGTGCACATGGGAAGTGAAGGCTAGTCAGAACTGGATCAGGACTGGTCTGATGAGTCACGTTGTTTTTTGCATCATGTGGAGGCCAGGTTAATGTATCACTTAACTGGGGAAGAGATGGCACCCGGATGCACTATGGGAAGAAAGCAAGCCAAAGGAGGCAACATGATGCTATGGGCAATATTCTGCTGAGGAACCTTGGGTCGTGCATTCATTTGGATGTTACTTTGATGTTATTTTTACTTTTAGTTACACTTATTGTTTTTCTTACAGGTCAAACAAAAGTATTAATATTGGATGCAAATATAAAGATAATGCTTCTTGGTACTCTCATCGGTTCCTGACGCCATGCTATACAGGATGTCTAGAGTAAATAACTAAATCTAAACCCTGGTCATATTTTCTCCTGCACACTTGAAACGTGTATCATAGAGTTGGAATGCTATGGAAATTTAGATAAATGCATGATTTAAATTTTTGTACTGCAAGGTTTTGTACTGCAAGGTTGTGTACTGCAAGGATTTTGTGATTATTTCCTGCATAACTGTCAATCTGAAGCAACATACAAAAGTAATCTGGATATGCATGCATGTATTGGGGATAAATTGTGATAATTTATCCCCAATACATGCATGCATATCCAGATTACTTTTGTTATTTTTCACATTACATTTTGCAAACACGCACACATAATAAATAGAATATATAGAAAAGCAAGGGAAAAAAAGGTTCTGCGATATTTATATTTATTTATTTATTTTCTCAACTCACTGTTACAGTCATGCCACAATCGTAAGACTTTACATTTTTAATGAAAGGGAAAAATAATCCATGAGTTTCTTTGAGTCTATAATAAACCACTGCGTTTATATTAAAATATAGTGCTATGTTAATTACTGTTGTACACAAGGAAATATTAAAATACAATAAAATCACATTTATTTCGGCATGCTTTGTTTTGCAGTCTTAAAATAAAGTTTAAAGTGCATGATTCAGGTTTAAAAAAAAAAAAAAGAAAAAGAAAAGAAAAAAGTCAGAAGTATCACAATATATTAAATGACATGTCTGGGGTGAGCGCACGAGCGCCGGTTCACCCGGTTCCCCAAAACACCGAATGTCACGCGGCAGTGATGAGCTCCGTGTCTTTTGACGGTCTGCGTTCCTCCGCCAGTAAGTTCATCATGCTCTCGGACTTGATAAGTAGATTGCAGCCGAGGAAGAAGACGCCAAAGACGACGGTGAGTGAGAGCACGCAAAGCACGGCGATCTGCACGAGCCGAGCCACGAACTGCTCGCGCTCGTGCATGAACACGTCTCCGGTGCCGGTGCCGACAGACACGGCGGCAGATGTGAAGTTGCAGCAGCCTCTCGCGCCGTCCAGATGTTCTCGAGTCAAGTTGAGGACCCCAAATCCCTCAGACGCATTCATTCTGAGCCGTTAAAACCGAGCGCAACAACGGGTCCAAAATCATCTGCACAAACACGTCCGGGGCTGTAATTCATCCAGATGTTGATAAGAAATGTGCTCCGACACTATTCATTACAACTCTACTGATTCGATTCATTATTGAACCGAGTCATTTACAGCCCAGAGAATCATACAGATGCATTTGTGCTGGCTGAAGGTTCAAACCCAGAGTTTTATAGTGTCGCTTATTTCTATTAGGGATGGAAAAAAAAGTTAACCCTTAAAGGTTCTTTAGTTCCTGCTCTGAAGGAAACCCTTCAGGATAAGGGAACATGCTGAGAACATAGTAACCGACCCCTCTTTTCATGACATCACCATTTTCAGCCTCTTCTTGCCAGACTCATGCCATCTGGTCAGAAGGTTTTGCTTAGTTTTCTATAACAGCAGGTCTGATTTAGTTTGAGCTACAAGGCAGATCACATGTTTATATTAATGATCTAGTGCTAATATATTAGCATTTTAATACTAACAATGTACACCAGGACACACACACACACACACACACACACACACACACACACACAGAGAGAGAGAGAGAGAGAGAGAGAGAGAGAGAGAGAGAGAGAGAGAGAGAGAGAGAGAGAGAGTGTAAGAGAGAGAGAGAGAGAGTGAGAGAGAGAGAGGGGAGAGAGAAAGAGAAAGAGAGACAGACAGAGAGAGAATAAGTGAGAGAGTAAGAGAGAGAGAGAGAGAGAGAGAGAGAGAGAGAGAGAAAGAGAGAGAGAAAGAGAGAGAGAGAGAGATGGTGGCAGTACTGTCTATTTCCTGTGGATGGTGCTGTTGTGTAATTTAAGCCACATTAACAAAGAACCTCTAACACCTGCTCCTCTGTCTGCAAACTGGTCACTAATCCCCATTTCCTATAAGCAGCTATGTGGGTTAAGTCTATTCATTACCATCTAGAATACATAACTTGGACTCCAAATTACTGCAATGCATCGTGAGATTAATGAGCATTCTAGACATTCTGTCATGTTTTTTTTTCATAGGAAAAAATCACTCACAACCATCTACAAGAAATGTCTTTGGAGTGGGGCAAAAACCGGAGGAAACCCCCTCGAAGTACAGGGAGAACAAACAAACTCCACCCACACAGGGTAGAGATGGAATCGAATATAAAAACCCTAACAGATTCAAAATGGTGCATTAGATAATGAATTAAAAGCTGTTTCAGACATACGGTTTATTGTGTCTGATCATTTTAGATACTCAGATAATACTCTCGCTGCAACAGCTTGTGATGAGACACGTCGGGGAGACTTAAAACACTTTACAATAGTTTTGTAAAGATTTCAGTGTGAGCTATTGCTAACAGAATTGCTAATGTAATCCTAATTTCCTGTATTTCCCTCCTCACTTTTCAGCATGTCCTTGTTCAAGGCCTGTGTTGAGTAACACTGTTATCAGGTGTGGGGTTTTCCTGAGCCTATCGGGGGATGAGACGGTGTCAGTTCCACTTGCCACGTGGTTTTATAATCTTAGGGTTGTGTGTCCTTGCTAGCACGTACACACACACACACACACACACACACACACACACACACACACACACACACACACACACACACACACACACGGACACACACACCCCATCGGATCTAAATGGCAATATAGATTTCACTAAGGGAGTGGATATTTTTAAACCCAATGCTAAAGTTCTCCACTCTCTTGACATCCAGCTATCTCCAGCCCCAAATCACACATCTCCAGGACATAGTGTATGGTGCAAGATATTATTCACTCATGCCTGGTTCATTTGACTGTTTCCATAGTAACAGCAGGACATGAGCTGACAAAGATTTTTGTTTTGAACAGACAGAATCGGCACGTCATACAAAACAGATTTTAACATACAGCAGATTTTGTGTGCTCTCATTTGCATATGATTTTAGCACCTGATAAGGATTCTGAAACAGGAAATAGGAAATTCAGAAGAAGATTATGTCATGGAAGGAAGGAGGTCTTGCTTGATGTTATTTTTTTTAATCTTCAGAGACATTTAGGATACATCACTTTTGCACAAATTGCAGTTCACTGGATTGCAAATGTGGGATTGATATAGGCATTTAATTTAAAGAGCTTCTGGAGACTAATTAGAAAATGACACTTCGCTGGAGAAGTTCTGAGATGTTCCACCGTGATGGACCAGACATACGAAAAACAATTAGAAAACAACCTCAAACTGTTCACATGTAAGATTTTATACTCTGTTTTCTTTAGTTTAGGTGAGACTTGAGAGAGGTCACTTCACTTCAGACACACAGCGTCATCTCATCACTAACGGGTGGCATTTAGTTTCAGATTTACTCTATTTATTATATCACACATAAAAATAAAGAATTTAAGTTAAAAAACCAACAACAACAAAGCATTAAAGGACACAATGTACATTTTGTCTTTTAAAAGTTATATTCAGTGTTTTGCAACAATCGGGACCAGAATTTCTTCATTTTTTAAGAAGTGCTAAAAAAATGTCATTTGCTCTGTTGGTTTTTCAAGTGCAGAATTCTTTTGATTGGCACATTTAAAAAAACAGCAACTAAAATGAATCTTAAAGTAAGTGAGATTAAGCTGACAGAAGCAGCTTTTGACACATGTACAGCTTTTATCCACAAAGCTGTTCGGCCTGTTTGTTACAATGAGGTCTGTGATCATTCGGTATTCATGTATCATGTATGCAAGCCACAAATGTCATTAGATGAATTAAATGAGGAGTAAAGTTCACACAGAATGGCTGAAGGACACATTAATGCAGTGCAGAGCCACCAGAACAGGGCAGCTGGTATCAATGCATGAGCAGAGCAGCAGTCAAGCCCTTCCTTTGCTTTAAGAAGAAACACACACACACACACACACACACACACACACACACACACACACACACACACACACACACACACACACACACACACACACACACACACACACACACACACACACCCCTAGGTGTATCTGTCTGTCTATTTACATATCTACTATCTCTTTACCTGTCTACCTCTCGGCCTGGCTGTCTCTCTGTCTATAGGTGTCTATCTATCTATCTATCTATCTATCTATCTATCTATCTATCTATCTATCTATCTATCTATCTATCTATCTATCTATCTATCTATCTATCTATCTATCTATCTATCTGTTCATTCTTTCCACTCAGAGTCAATTCAAAGTGAAGTGTTCTTCGCACTGTGTTGTTTTTTCTGCTTTGCTGACGTACTGATGTGGGTTTTAAGTTCACTCGCTCACTCAGACAAAGACACAGATGAAGGACAGTTTTTAACCACATCACACTGTCAGTGGAAACACCTATGACCAAACAATTTGACTATAAGTATAACAAGCCGGAAAAAAGCCATGGCACATATTCCTGAGTGACAGAAATGGAAATAATCAACTAAAACATTTGCATCATTGACTTTAACTTTAAAGCCAGGACAGCTGACTGTATAGCAATTCCTTTAGCAGACAGTGGTGGCTCAAGCAGTTAAGGCTCTGGGTTGTTGATTGGCGGATCAGGGTTCAAACCCCAGCACTGTCAAGCTGCCTCTGTTGTGCCCTTGAACAAGGCTCTTAACCCTTTCTATTCTTGTTGTGCTGTATCATAGGTGCAAGTTTCTTCACTGCAATGTGAAGAAAGTATTTTGCTATACTATACAACAATTTCAGTTTTGTCTGATGAACTGAACACTATTGTGTATCACACTGAGCTGTTTAGATACAGATACTTTCACCAAGTCAATACTTAACACACAGAAAAAGAAATCTGCCCTTTTATGTGTATTCGGTATATTTATTTTTGTAGCAACATGTTAGCAGAAAATTCACACTTGCACATGGCAATTTTTACACTTTTTCTTCTAGATGAAGTCACATATAGTGAACAGAAAATTGCTGCAAGGTTATTTTCAAATTTATCAGACAGAAATAAAATCCATCTCAAAAATCTTTTCTAATGAATTAGATTCATTTAACGTGCGATCATTTTTCACACTATGGAAGGATTTTTCAGAGGTTGTGAAGTGCACAAAGGGTGTGACGATTTCCCTGACAGTCAACTCGTCCGCTTTGATCAGTAAGCCGTGTATATGTAGGTCTAGTTGTACTTCCTCATAGAGTGCAATGACTTTCACTTAAATGCTGCTGTGAACAAGAAACTAATGATTCAGAGATTCAACTGAATTCAGATATTCAACTGAATCATTCAACACAGATTCAATTTTTTTTTTTTTTGAGTTTTGAGAAAAAGAATTCTTTGTGAAAAACCTGTAATGCTCTTGTTCTAATATCTAATATCTAACTTGTGTGTTGAATTGTGTGTTTTTGAAGCAAACTTAAAAACACATCCTGTTGTTAATTTGTCTTCTGCGAAAAAACGTTTATTTAGAATTTTTAATGGAGTCTCGGGTGTCAACGCTTTGTAACAGTCAGAAGTAAAGCTTGAAATTTTCTGACATGTCAAAGTCTTCATTACAGAGAAGTTTTGTCTTGTTTTTCAAAAGTAAATGTAACACCAAACTGATAAAAACATGAAACTATATGCATATTATCATCTAGTTCTGGCTAATATTATGGAAAGCAGCTATGCTAATTCCTCACCACTAGCTTCTCTATTTCTACCCATCCCGAGACATCCAGAGATTGTACCAGCTCCGGTTGTGTTCCGCTTCATGAAGATGTTTTAACAGTCAAGAAAAGCTACCAACTCCATGTGGTCTTTAAGGATAACACCCTCCTCATCAATACTCAATTATCAGACTGTATCTGACTGTAGAAAGGACATTATTCATAATAACGCTCTCCTGTGTTTATAACAGTTTATAATCGCACAGTCCAAATGAGGACGAGGTTCCCTTTTGAGTCTGGTTCCTCTCAAGGTTTCTTCCTCTTCCATCTAAGGGAGTTTTTTCTTGTTAAAGTCACCTCAGTCACCTCAGGCTTCATTAGGGATAAGTACATACACATTTAAATATAAGTCTAATAATAATGTGTTTTTTTTTTTTATTGAACTGAACTATATTTCATATGTCCTCTGACTTTTTTTTTTTTTTTTTTTTAACTCTACCTACTGTATGTTGTGCATTCTGTGATACTTTTCAGCTCATCCCGGTCATAAAGAGTGTTTATTTGAGTTAATGTAAGAATCAGAGGTAAAGCTTGAACTTTTCTGACTTGAGAAAGTCTTCAAGACAGAGAATATTGTTTAAATGTTGAAAAAAAAAAACATAATGGAATAAAATGTATGACGTACTTGTCTTCTAAAAACAAGAATTTGTCCTCGTTGCCAGATTGCTGCGGAGCAAACCTCCCGGGACATCTCCGTGACACCCCATGACGTTTTATTATTGACATACTTTTAATACTTCTTTGAGCTTTCCATTTTTTTTTATTTAAAGAGTAGCTTGTGCACGGTAACTGTTTCAAAGGTTTCGAGATGAACAGGTTTTTCAAAACAGGTTTTTTTTGTTGTTGTACGTAGAAATGTCAGACTAAAGAAACAATTTATTGTCATGAAATACTGAAGGTCCTGTTTGTCTTCGGGTTGGGTAAACGTGATTGCGTGAGTTCGACCTGTCGCGTGGTTTAGCTTCTCACCTGGCAGTACGTGTCTTGCAGGAGCTCCGGCTGGTTGTGTCGCTGCCTGAGCTGACTGACAACAGAGCCACAAACAGATTTCAGATCCAAAGCCAAGATTCACCCCCCTGTTAACCGAGCTGTCCTGCCACTCTCTTTTATTATCCCTGCATTCTCATCCCCTCACGTCCTGACAGCGAGTGTGAGCGTGTTGACCGCAGCTCTGTGTGCTTCTGCTGCGGGTGGTGGTGGTGGTGTCGGTGGTGGGAGAATGAAAGAGGCTTCTACTCTGTAATATTATCTCATTTCAAAGGGCAAATCCTGGTCATTTCTTGCATGTACAGTGTGCTTTCTGCACAGCACAGTGTGGCCCAGGCAGGGGGTTATTTTCAGACATCGCTTTCACATAACAGCTGTAATCGGAGTGAAACTGACTTTATCCAGTTACATCCTTCTGGATGAGCGGTTGGGGGTATTTTTTGTTTGTATTTTTATTTAGAGCACATCCATGTCCTTCAAATGCACTTATTAGGTTCCCATACCAGACAGAATATTTCATAACAGGCCATCATCTTGTCTAACAATTCTAGGTCAGGAGAAAACCTGTAACAACTTATGCATACGTACTGTATGTGCTTTTAATAACTTTAGGCAACCTTTTTTAGGAATAAGAATAAATTTTTTAAAATCTTTTTATAATAATAAATAATAATAATTGTCATTTTTACGGCTGCAAAGGAAGTTTGTTCTAACATTGTGACAATGTTTGTAGAACATTGCAGGGACGTTATTTTTAGAACATTAGTTCTTGACCTCCTCAAAACATGTCAAATAGTTCTAATAATACTTAGTTCACTGGCCCAAGGTTCCAAAGTTCACCAGCCCAAGGTTCTAGGTTTATTACTCATCTGTATTCGTTCCTCTAACATTATGACGTAGAAGCTTCACACTGTATATATGCAAATTTTTACTTAATTAAGATTTTAACATCTTTCATTTCAAGCATTCTTGTTGCTCATGTAAAACCTCACTCCTCATGCAGGTATGCATTTTTTTTTAAATTTTCTTTTGACGTGAGGTTGGGCACCGTTCCCATGTTGCCCAAGTCGCTCTTTGTTTCTTTCAGAAAGCAGCCGATCAAGTTACTGAACCACAATGATGAGTTATTTATATCCACTGTAAGATTTCCTCTGTCACTCCCCATCTGTGAGTTCGAGTCTCGTATGAAAGCCGAGGATGGAAAGCCAAACTGGTTCACATTCACAATGAAACAACACGAAAATCTGCGTGTCTGCCTGTCATTACTGCGTGTGTCATAAATAATAATCGATGTCGAGCGAAAAACTTCTTCGAAATACACCAGCAGGTTCTACAACAACTGCTAATACAATAACGCAGACAGTTCAGTTCAGTTCAATAACGCGTACAGTTCTATGTCGAATGCAGATCTCGGTATAGATCAAATTTAATTTCAATTCAAATTCGATTCAAATTTATTTGTATAGCGGTTTTAACAATGAACATTTTCTCAAAGCAGCTTTACAGAATGTAAGAAACTTAATACAAAAAGTTTAATATTATACAACGATTAAAATAATACAAAAATTCAAGATTAATATTAGATTTATATTTAAATGTGTTTGTATTTACCAAAGTGGAGGCACGGTGGCTTAGTGGTTAGCACGTTTGCCTCACACCTCCAGGGTCAGGGTTCGATTCCCGCCTCCGCCTTGTGTGTGTGGAGTTTGCATGTTCTCCCCGTGCCTCGGGGGTTTCCTCCGGGTACTCCGGTTTTCTCCCCCAGTCCAAAGACATGCATGGTAGGTTGATTGGCATCTCTGGAAAAATTGTCTGTAGTGTGTGAGTGAATGAGAGTGTGTGTGTGTGCCCTGTGATGGGTTGGCACTCCGTCCAGGGTGTATCCTGCCTCGATGCCCGATGACGCCTGAGATAGACACAGGCTCCCCATGACCCGAGAAGTTCGGATAAGCGGTAGAGAATGAATGAATGTATTTACCAACACTCATTGTGTCACCCAAATGAGGATGAGGTTCACTTTTGAGTCTGGTTCCTCTCGAGGTTTCTTCCTCTTCCATCTAAGGGAGTTTTTCCTCACTACCCCGGACTTGTTCATTCGGGATAAATACAAACACATTTAAATATAAGTCTAATATTAGTCTTGAAAGTTTTGTACGATATGTCTTACGTTCTGTAAAACTGCTTTGAGACAACGTCCATTGTTAAAAGTGCTATAGAAATAAAATTTAACTGAAATTCTTTGTACAGAACAGAGAAAATATAAACGGACAATAAAAAACAACAGAATATAAATACAATCCGAGGACGGATGATATAAATAT
This sequence comes from Tachysurus fulvidraco, assembly GCF_022655615.1. NCBI lineage: Eukaryota > Metazoa > Chordata > Actinopteri > Siluriformes > Bagridae > Tachysurus > Tachysurus fulvidraco. Next base: position 18,269,020 of record NC_062540.1, read on the forward strand.
GAATGTGAACGAATCTTTGAATCCAATATAAATGTTTACGAATAAAGTGAGTCGATTCGTGTGCAACCTATATGACACTTTCATTTTAATAAACATTAGACACGAAGGCTATCGGTATTGTTTGGGATTGAGATAAAGACAATATGTGTAAAGAATTTTATTGTTTTATTTTTTCTGTAGTGTTTTTAAAACTTTCCTGAATCAATTTCACCTGAACAAAATTAAAAGGTCCAAGCTTTAAGAATTTTACTTCACATTTTCAAACAGTGTAGGTGAAGTCTTCTAATCGTATAATCACTGGTCCCAGTGTTCTTGGCAGAGAGGACTGAATCTTGTGCTGTTGTTGCTCATCCACATCTAAGTTTTCCATGCACCTCATTCTGTGATGCTTTTCTGTTCGCCACGGTTGTAAAGAGTGACTATTTGAATTCCTTTCCTGTCAGATTAAACCAGTTCGTCTGAACTTTTCTGTCCTCCGTCATTTGAAGGTGTTTCCGTCTAAAGAAATTTAGCTAAATTAATGTTTGAAAATTTTGAAATTTCTCATCCGGCATAGCCGTCCGTGCGACGGACCTGCTCTTAACCTGTTTCTGCCGCTCTTTCACATCGCTCTGTGTATATTTACCTATGGTTGTGCTATTGTTCTTGCTTCCAGGAAACAAAAGTGAAAAATAAATCTTGTGTAAATCTTTAACAACGTCTACAAATTAGAATATTCAACAAAAGAAAGTTTTTAAAAATTATATAAGTCAGGGTGGTGAGAATTACGATGTCATGACCTGGTGACGTCTTGACCTTGGGCGAAATGCCACCACTGTGCTCTTACTAGTACATGATATTTGAGGAAGGAGAATTTCTGCACTGCATAACTGTCCCCTTGAGCCATATCAGACTCTCTATCTCCTGAACTGAATGTACTCTCTGGGGACGAAGTGGTTCTCCGCCCAGCTGTAGTTCACTTACAGGTGGCATTCGGAGTGTCTGGAGCGGCTCCGACGCCCCTCGTCAGGTATGTCATCGTGTTACACTAGCCCAAAATTAGGCAGCAGTTTTCTCTGATCCCCAGGAGGGACATGGAACACAGGCTGAAGCATGTGGCAAAACATGGCCGAAGGCATCTGCTTGACTGAAACCACCAAATGTTTAGAAGATACCAGTCCAAAAGAAGTAACAGGAGAGCATCTGTGTCACTCTTACTATACGTTATGCTGTCAGTGCATGGAATTTGTGATTGATGTTTGGAGGTTTTTTGATCGGTATATATACACTATGATTTAGAGACAGGAGTATGATTGAACTTCCTGTTGCATTGAAGCTCAGCTGCGAATATCATGCTCATACTGAACATCTGGCATATTTCCATCTCACAGTTGACTTTTTGGAGAGTCTGAAAACTCTCATGATACATGACGAACTGTGTTATTTTTGGCTTATTAAACTGAATAAGTATATATAAGTACATATCGCATATAATGTGTAGTGCTATTGTAAGGATGCCCAATAGTACACTGTGTGTACTGACTATATATAGGATCATATTGCACATGTTCTTTCGTTGATTCCATTATCTGTTTGTTAATTGTACATATTGTACACACACACCGTACTGACTATATGTATGAGCATACTGCACATTTCATCTGTTGATTTCATTATGTTTGTCAATTGTACATATTGTACACACATATTGCACTAACTATATGTATGAGCAAATTGCACATTTTCACATGTCAACTCATTATCTATATCTTTA
>NC_062540.1:18273272-18313272 GCF_022655615.1 Tachysurus fulvidraco
GAAGAGCACGTGGCAGTTAAATCCGACTCGAACAGAAGGTTTCGATTATATTCACATTCATTCTGGGCTCCTAATGAATTTATGTCTCAGGTGTTAATCGCTATATATATATATATATATATATATATATATATATATATATATAGGGCTCATTTTGTGCAACTAAGTAAACAGTATTAGTTTTGGTCCATGGCCTTTTTCTTGTTTTTTTGTCTTTAACCTAAACCACAGTTGTGTATTTAAAGCACCATTGAGTTCTCTGGATGTTGCATCGTATCATGTACGTTTTGAAGTTCTAGCGCTCTAATACTGTTTCAGTGAGAGGATTTGATTCCTTTCACACGAACATACACACACACACACACACACTGTATCATTTATCTTGTTCAGTTCTCAAGCTGCACAAAATCACTGATTTCTGTTGTTTTAAGTTCACCAAAAAAAAAAAGCCACAATTCCAAAAATCTGAAACAAAATATGGGGTTAAGGAAACATACGGAGACTTGGTGAAGCTTTTTAAAAGAAATTTCTTTCCTGCAAGATTTTCCAGAATGTTCACTGAACGTCTTTCGGACTCCCGTCGAGAAGATCATAGTCGTACGCCTTAAAAGAATACAGAGCTGCCAGGCTTAGACAAGTGCTTCCGAATCCCTTTTCTGCTCTGCTGTGCTATTGTTCACGTCTAATCCGAGTCTTTGTTAAAAATCGTGTCTATAAATAGCGCCGCCGAGTCAGTTACCGAAAGGCCATGTGTCCATTAAGATCTTGTCCACAATCGGAGGAGGTGGGATGAGATGTTCAAGTTTAAGGTAGAAGATGCGATGAAAGCCTTGAGTATACAGTGTCTTGAGCTCGGTCAGTTTCCCCAGCAGCCGGGACAGGTAGTTTGGACGTGCCTCTTCGGAGACACTCGTGGCAATGTGGTCTTTGAGGCACGCAATCAGATGGGTCTGGAAATCCTCTACCCTCTTTGACTCCTTCAGGCCATGTCGATCTGTAAGAGAGGAAGAACAGAGTGCGACATGAGCCAAAATATAAGTAATATATATATAGAAAGAGTGGCACAAAAGCAATCGTGAGATTGCTTGTGCAGTTAGGCGACAGTTTTTAGTCTTCCAGAGAATAAGGATGCTGCAGATAAAAGTCTCAAAGCACAATCTAATTAAGGACTTTTATCAAATCTGCCACAACCTCACAGTCATTCAGTCACTCACATATACATTTATATATTTACTTACACACTCTATTATTATTTCAGTCCATATCATGCTACAGACTTTCCTGACCTTCTCTTTAGCATGCATCTCAACGTCTACCATTGTATTTGAGTACGCATTTACTGACTTCATCTGAACTCAAGTTAACATGTAATTAATAAAATATAAAAGATTATTAATATGACCAGGTCGATTATGTACACCTGTAGTCTTTTTCGTTGCCTACAGCAATTTGTACAGCTGTGTTTGTTGAACTTTCTCCTGATGTGTGTGTGTGTGTGTGTGTGTGTGTGTGTGTGTGTGTGTGTGTGTGTGTGTTTGTGTGTGTATGGAGCATATTCTTCCTGTGAATCAGGGGTTTCCTCCCCAAGTCCAAATTCATGCTCTATACATTGATTAGCATCTCTAAATTGTCTGTCTCTGTGTGTATGTACATGTGTGTGTGTGTGTGTGTGTGTGTGTGTGTGTGTGTGTGCCATGTGATGAGTTGGCATCCTGTCCACAAAATCTCCCCCCCTTGTTCCCCGTGTCTTTATTGTGACACTTAGCAGTATTGAGATGGATAGTATTGATGTATTGTTTATATTGAGGAGTAAATTATAGTTAGAAAAAAAACGATTCGATTCGAACTATTCAAAAGCTGACATTTGTCTCTGTCTTTTTTTGCCAGAATTCATTGACCGTGCTTTCTGACAGGTTTTCCCTAAAACCACTTCACTTTTTTTTTATTTTACTTTATAAGTTCCTGATGGAAAAATGATCCTTTCCCGAAAATGTTAGTGCTTAGTACAGAATTGTTGGTCAGAGAGCCTGGAAGTGTCAGGGTGAAACTCACCGGTTATGATGACGAGCGTGGCGAGGCAGCAGAACGACGCCAGGTCCAGGTTCAGACGCTGTAAACCCTGTGAGAACTCTATGATGGAGTCGATCCAATCGCCAAATCCCCGCACGCACTGTGTACGGTGCAGAACCACACCGTTGCAAAAGATCAGCTTGTCCGTCTCTGGGTTTGATCTGAAACAAACATAAGAATTTTTTTCAATTAATTAAAGAACAAAGATTTTTCTTTTTAGTGTTTAAAATGAAACACTAAATCACACAGTCCACTGTTTTGACACTAAAGATTCCATCCATAAATTAATAATTAAAAAAAGTAATATAATAAACAGAATAAATAATAAATATGAATTTATGATATAAATTAAATGATTATTTTTTTAAATATTTTATATGTTATTTATTAAAAAAATGTTTTTTTTACAATTAGACTTTAATTAAGTGGAACATCTTACAACAGAAACAATAACTTAATCCACAAAATGCATCGATATTAATCTTCATTTCTGTCAATGCTGTTACAGAAACATTTATCAAAACTTCTGACCAATCAGAACCGAGTATTCGACGGAGCCGGATTCCAATCCGATTCTTATTAATGTGGTTAATTACCTGTAAGCTAGTCGTAAAATGAAGAGCTCGACAAAGGCTGATTCGAACAGTAAGTCCTGGTCTTCCTTAGAGAAGGCGGTGAATCCCGGGATGCTTTCAGCCCACTTCCTGATCACGCTAATGGACCCGGTCAGGAGGTCGTAAAACTGCTGGATGTCACTGGCGTCCTCCTTTTCAGACATGCTAGCCACTGTTTGCTGATACTGACAAGAAAACAGGAGCATATAATCAACATTAATACAGAATCACAGAAAAAAAAGTGTAGATTTTCCCAAGCTGGATTTTTCATGACTCAATGTTTAATATTTCCCTTCGTTACCCACAATGAGGTTTGACAACAGAGAAGAAGAATTTAAACGTCACGTCATCATAACATTATCTACCCAAAGGTACAGAAGCGGCTCCCTCACCACCTCGTCTACTGTACACCTTCTATTCAAACCAAACAGCTTTGAATTCATGCTAATATCATACCGTTAACATGGATCACTAGCTAGCCAAGCTGAGACTGGGCCGGAGCTCATATAGCTGCACTGCGTTCTGTTTGTTCTACATTGGATTTCTCGATTTCACCTTTTTTTTAAGCTGCTGTTTTTAACAGCAGGACCATGAGGAGCATTTCTGTTTCAGATACCTAACATTTTTTTCCCTCTGTTGCAAATATTAGCAGTACAATATGCAAGGCTCACCTTCGAGTAGTCCATGATGGCCGGGTTCGAGTCTATGTGAGCATTCACAAGACAGTTGATGATATTCCCAGAACTCGGAGCAGACACGGATTCTGTGACCGGTTTTGGTTTCGAGGGTAAACGTCCCCTTCTGCCCTTTAAGCTGTCTGTTCTCACAACTGACAGGACAGGAGAAAAAAAATCATGTGTTAATTAATGTAACAGCACACGTACAACATACTAGACACAACGACACTTTAACGCCGTTACTTAAGCATAATAATGGACTTTTTACGATGAATAAAAACAAATACAAAAATATAAAACAATAAGATAATTAAATTCATACGTCTGTTGTGTGTAGGAGGTGAAAACCGCTAAGACTTTTCTCACCTTCTTTCACCATTCCGACTGCCAGGCACTTCTGAAAGCGACAGAACTGGCACCTGTTCCGCCGCCGTTTGTCCACTGGACAGTCTTTGTTTGCGAGGCATACGTACTTAGCATTTTTCTGCACTGTACGCTAAGAGAAAAACAAACAAAAGCTCTTTCAATTCGACACGGTCAACACGGTGAAGGAATTCATGAGATAAATCGAGTGTAAATAATAAAAGCCTTCTATAAAATATACACTCGAGCACTTAAAGGAGCAGTATGCAGTTTTTCTAGATGTGTAATAATCATCAGAAATCTCAAAAAGAATATTTGCATAATAATATTGCTATGTAAATGATTTGTTCTGGTTTTTAACATTTTCTAGGCCAGAAATAATCTAAAACCCATTGATATTCAGGAATGACTATTTTTGCTCATTTTAAAGAGAAGGAGTTCTAAAAATTACAAACCGCTCCTTTAAAATTGAGCTAGAGACTCACCTTAAAGAAGCCCTTGCAGCCCTCACAGGTGCGCACTCCATAGTGCTGGCAGGAGGCATTGTCCCCACACACCGCACAGCACCCTTCGTTTCCTGTTGGACTCTTGATTTTGGGAGACAGCTGATTGTCCATCAGGACCGTACTCTCCCTGCTGCTGTGATCCAGCCTGAGAGGACTGAAGCTGTTCTGATGGCTCCGAGAAAAGGGATCCTGATCAGGAAGCTGATGTTGCTGCAGCTGCCCCAGAGGGGACATGTCCTCATGTCCAAAAGTGAAAAAGGAAGAAGCCTGAGTAAGGGGTGTCTTCTCCAAACCCCAGCAGCCTGCGTCTGGGGAGCAGGACCCATACGCTCCATCCCAGGAAGGCACTGATTGGAACCCTGGGGTGGAGGGTGAAGGTGCTGAGACGGGGCTGCCGAAACAGTTCGAGGCACCAGACGTAGACATCGCATCATCCATGTAGCTCAAGGTGAATGTACCGGGGTAGCAGCCATAAACCGAGAGGTTGTCCAGCTTGAAGGAGTCCTGACTTGATGTGGCGCCAGCACAGGTTGAGGCAGTAGCAGTCGCAGTGGCAAGCTGACAGGAGTAGGTATCAAATTCTCCCCCGTAGTGTCCAACCAGAGAGGTGATGCTTGGCAGAGAGGATGTGGAGAGCTGCTCCCGCTGTTCGCTCACGTCCATGGCCAACCTGGAGGTGAAGTCAGGGTTCATAAGCTCTGAGCTGAAGAACATGCTCTCATAAGGCTGGACTCCATGTTGGCTTTGAACACAGGTCATTTCTGTAGAGCAGAACCACAAGAGCTACTTTTCAATATCGCAAAAGGCTTCCGTATTTCACTCCTGCTCATCGTAAATGTGCATCGTGACCCATGTATGAAAATAAAAACCCTTTCTAGAGCTAGGCATAGATATTATTCACGGGTAAACAGAGAAAGAACCTGATGAGTAATGTAGTCATCACTGCAGGAACTGATTTCGAGTAGACGTTTCTGAGAAAGCCTGGAAAGCCGTCTTCCAACGTAAGAACTATTTATATATCAGCCATATGAGTGTATATAACTTTAGACCTGGCAAAACTCTAGTACTGGCGTTCAAACCTACACCAGAGGCTGAAGAGGATATGAGTGAGATAAGGAGGTAATGATGAAACCGACTGACTGAAACCCTTTCGGCATTGTCCTTTAGGGAAGATGAGATCCGTTTTAATTCTCGATTCTAATCGATAGAAAGCACAGATCTTCAGTTATCGGTCTGAAGCACAACAAGGAACGAAGATCGACGCACAAGCATGTCAGAGAGGACTATTTAAAGCCCAGTGGGCAAACTAGTGCACTGGAAGGCCTTGTCCCTTACTCAGATTATCGCCTTCACCTCTCTAACACACTGACCTTAAGCGATCTCTGAGCCGAACCAGACGTGTCCTCTGACTCCACGATCCCGATTATCGACGGACGATATTACCGCTTCCCTAACAAAACTACATGCAAAAAGCTTTTTTTTTTTTTTTTTTAAATTTAGCAACAATTTTATCTATTTACTTAATAAACCTTTTGTTAACATCTCCTCTGATCCAGACGGCACTCTGGTAAACAAATATGTCTATTTTGTTTTGCAAAGAACACTTATTTTCATTGTTTGCATGATGTTGAGATTTCAAAGCCAAATATGAGCTTTGCATGCAGGTCTGTCTGGTGGAGCCTGCGGAGATTTCAGTTGCCATGACACTTCATCTTGAATTTGCCTGCTTTGTTCTTTGTTCTTTGAAATGTTATATGTTTGTAACATTGGAGCAATAAAACATCATTATTACAGAAACAGTGTCAGAGATGTTACAGACTCCATGCAAACGAGACTAAGAGTCAGGTTCTGACCAGAAACGGCAGATCGTACCGTATTGAACGGTCTTTAAAATGTCATTTTTTGGTGTTAAATACATTTCCCACATTTGCTGAATATTGTCACAGAGCCTTGGAGGAGCAGCTGTTCCACTTACATCACTCAGTTTCCATTCAGTATCCTTACTCTAAACTATAAAGAGCAATCTAAACATTTACACAAGCAGTAGTGGAGCTGTTATAATAAGACAGGAGAGCTGGTTGGATCTGGAGAAACATAGTCATGCTGTTTTCTTTAGTGCTTTCTCAATAAATTACTAAATCGCATCTCATAAGTCTCATAAATAAACCCTGGAAGTAAAATGCATAGATCGATGTATTGAAATCTGCTGGTGATTAATCAGTTTAAAGGTTTTATCTATGATGTTCACAAAGCTCTGAGCTTAGATAGCTTGTATATAAGTCTATATATATTGTATGTCTATAAAATAACATGCATCCAAACACAAGTATTCAGGACTGGAGATCAAAGATGTGTGAAGCAAAAGTGCTTCCTCTTCACCACTTGTTATTTAATCATGTTCTACAATCTTCTGAGTTACTTACACGAGTAAGGAAGGAAAGAAAGCATGAGCCAAAAACAACCACTTACCTGCTTGAGAATGAATATTGTGCTGGACTTTATATGTAATGTCCGTAATGCGCGTGAAGCTCGGGCATCACCAAAGCACCGCACAGCACAGCGTGCGCTCTCTCGACCGGGTTACAGACGCGTTTAGCGTTCAACTTCCAGCTCTGCTCCACTTTATACGAGGCGCTGTTTGTGCCGTTACGTCACAGCCGCGTCCTCCCCTCGCCGTTCCACTCGCCAATACGCGTGCAGAAGCGGAGGAGCTCCCCGAAATCTTTCCGGTCGCCGTCCAATCAGAGTGCGCGAGCTCTGGCAGCGTGACGCACGCTCGGGATTCCATTGACGCAAAACGAGCCGGAGCGTCTGCTGGGCTAAATATAGCAACACACGAAGGCAACGGAGCGCTTAAACTCTCTGAAATCGGTTAAAAATAGTGGCAGGGGAAGACACAAATAACCAAACACAGAGAAAGATGAGACGCCGCGACGTAAAATCCCTTTATGTGCCATAGAAAAAAAAGCTGGCGGATGTTTACAAGCGAATAAGAGACACGTCACTGTGTTTAAAGGAGCTGATGAGCTTCTGTCTGCAGTTCAGCTGGACTACACATGCTGTAGATAGAACATATAGAACATATTCTCTCTCTCTCTCTCTCTCTCTCTCTCTCTCTCTCTCTCTCACACACACACACACACACACACACACACACACACACACACACACACACACACACACACACACACACACACACACACACTATCTGTCTTTCTCTGTCTCTCTCTCACTCTCTCTTTCTTTTATTTTATTTTAGAGAGTGAGTGAGAGAGAGAGGGACAGAGAGAGAGAGAGACAGAGAAAGAGGAAGAGAGAGAGAGAGAGAGAGAGAGAGAGAGAGAGTATTTCAGAGTGTATTTCACTTTATTTCATTTAAACACAGGAAAACTCTTGAAGCAATCTTATGAAAAGAAATAAAAATGTCAACCATCAGACTGTACAGAATTGTACTGCACAATTCCAACAATTAGTCTCACTAATTAGTAATATGCTCGTAATTTTAAGGATTATTATGAGTTTATTAGCACTTCTGAGCAACACACCCAGAAACACCCAGGCGTTCTTGTCGCTGTCATGAGTGTTTCCTCTACACAGACATGCCATGTGAATGAGACAGCCTGTTAGATGTTGAAAGCACTGGATATTAACAGAGCCACAGACGAATCCTACAGCTTTTAATAGTCTCCTATCACCTCCTTCGGATTTCACTTTACACACACACAGACATATTCCCATGACAGGCCTTCGCCCTCTCTGCCACATGATCCTGGGTCTCACCATACCCACAGCAAGGGTCTTCAAAAGACTGCATGTAATGTCACTTAGTGATATGTAGAAGAAAATATGTTTGTGTAAGAAGTTAATGAAGTGTTGAAGGAGGATTCGATTAAGTGTATGAAAAAAAAAAATCGAGTGTATCTTATGTGCCAGCTACTCCAGACCCTGATGAAGATAAACTTTAAGAACACTCATGCAGATTGATTTACATGGATCTATTTTTAGCCTTTAGACTGACTTTTTTTTTGGGGGGGGGGTGTAAGTCTGATTTACTACTAAAAAAATGTATACATGTCTTTTAAAAAAAAGATATTCATAGGCCTTGCATGGTGCATTTATTAATTTATTAATTTATTTATCTACTGGAAATAAACAGTACAAGTTTAAAGGTCTTTAACAGTCGCAGACAAACAGCTCGGCCGTTTTGTCCCCCGTATGAACAAAGCAGTCATGGTGCTCCTGACACAACAAAACCTTATTAATTACTCATCCAAAACAGAAAATAGGTGAAAGAAGGCATGGTACAAGTTTTTTCCGCTCTGCAACACGAGTTGTAATTTCCCTTGTCATTTCGAGACCGGCTCCTGGCAGCTCTGGCCCTGAGCGCCATTTGAGCTCAGTAAATAATCCAGAATGCAGCTGTATGACTTTACAAAGTTCTCCCACACCACCCTGTTGCTACGCTTCCTCCACTGGCCTTGTGTAGCTGCCCACATCAGATTTAAACCACTGAATCTTGCCTACAAAGCCAAAAACAGACCGGCGCCCACTTAACTCAAAGCACTTTTCACATGCGCGATGCACCACGCTCCCTCCACTCCTCCTGCACTGCTCCACTGATCCCACCATCATGATGATCCTTCTCTGTTCTAGCAGCTGAGTGGTGGAATGAACTTCTCCAAGATTTACAAATAGCTGAGTCACTCTCTGTTTTCAAGCCTAAAACCTACCTCTTTCTGAAGTACTGAAACTTTTTTTTTTAAAGAAACAACTTGTCTTGCTGTATTATTTCCCAAGCGAGTATTTAGACTTATAGCGCTCTAAATGCGAGACCTTGTGGACCTCTAAGTCTCGCTGGATGAAAGTATCTGCCAAATGCCGTGAATGTAAATGTAATTTTTAACATTCCTCCTTTTTATTCATGATGAGGTCCATGATGATTAATGATTCCACACTTGGCTGCAGAAACTCCACCAAGAAGCATGTTGAGTTTTCACAGATGAATTATTCAGAGCCAGAAAAGATCACTGATGAAAATGACAGTTTCCCCAACACAGATCTCATCTCCTTAACCAACACAATCATGCCGATGCACATGTTACAGCAATCGACATCACAGACACGGGAGATGGTGTTAACATTAGTAACGACACAAACCTCAGCGACTGCACTGACCCTGTAAAGCAGCAGCAGAAGAAGAAACCACAGAGCTCACACAGGAAAACACAGAGATCAAGAAACACTGCAGAGCAGAGAAGATGGAAAGTGGAATTGTCTCAATATCCACAGTACAGTGAAGCAGTCAGTGAATGTTGTCATGTAGGAGAATGAAGGCCCAAGATGGAGAATGGCTCACACATGGAGGATGCAGAGGCAGATCAGATCAGCTACAGAACTTATATAAAACAACCATCCTTCTTTCTTTCTTTCTTTCTTTCTTTCTTTTTGTTCATTTATGTCTCTATTGTTCTTTTTTGTATCTTTCTTTTTATTTATTGATTTATTTATTGACTGCTCTCTCTCTGTGTGTGTGACTCAGTCTCTCTCTCTCTCTCTCTCTCTCTCTCTCTCTCTCTCTCTCTCTCTCTCTCTCTCTCTGTCTGTCTCTGTCTCTCTCTCCGTCTGTCTGTCTCTCTTGCTTTCTCTGTCTCTCTCTTGCTCTCTCTCCATCTGTCAGCCTCTCTTGCTCTCTCTCTCCATCTGTCTGTCTGTCTGTCTCTCTCTCTGAATCTCCTGGAAGCAAGGCACCACCCACTTCCTCTTGCTGCTGCCTGTTGTTTGTCAGTCCTTGCCTTGAGCGCTCCACCTGCACTCAACTTCACTTTCGGATAGAACGGAGAAAAGGAAGCCAAGCGCTTCTAATGACGTGATTAGCTGACGTAGGAGGAATCCTCGAAATGGGGAAGCCCAGAGCAGGCACACACTGGACTGCTGTCCTTTTCACCCACCAGTAAATGACGTGTCTGATTTCTTCCACAAAGTTCTTCTCATGATCTTCTTAAGTAGTCTAACAAAAGAGCATACAGCTGCTTCCTGTGCCACAAAAGTGACTTGTAAAATGACAGCTCCAATCTTGCCTGAGTTTTGGGTCTGATAAACAATTTAGCAAGTTGTCTCTACTATTAACTTCTATACACAGTATAAATAAGAAGTCTTTCTTTCCACATTTAAAAGAAATACGGCAATCAATCAGCCAGTTAATCCAAACCTTATTAAGAAGAAAGTAAATAAATAACTAAATGTACACATTTTTATAATATAGTTCCTCCGCCAAGACATGCCCAGTGTCTGAAGTTGCACTGGATCAATCAATAAGGTTAAAGTTGATAACAAGTGTAGAAAGCGTATAGCTACCAATGTAGCATCCTGTAATGTATAAGCCTAATCATCACATTTGCGTCTAAAGACGTTTTTTGGTTCAATAATACGATTTGTGTGTAAAAACAAATAAAAGAAACTAAAAACAAAACATCACTTTAGAACTATATTATCATCTGAATGTTTTCTGATGTACAGTTCAACACCGCACTTCCAGTCGGCCAACACCATGTGCTGACTGAGGCAGGAAGTGATGTGACTGTGAGATGGCTGGTAAAGTTTTTTGTGTGTCATCATTTTGCCATTTTTCTCACTACAACCATGTGTCATACAGTGGCAGAAATTTCATCATGCATATCCAGTGCAAAACTAAATAATGTGGTAGACCACATCCAGGGTAAAGGAAAAACCTGTAGATTTCAAACCGTCCCTTTAAGGAAGCCTGACAAAAGGAATATATACATAACAAACATTTCATTTTATATATGAAGCTTATAGGGCCATGGAAGGATTTGGCGGGATTGGTGTTGTACATTATGTGTGACTTTTTAAAAAGCACTCAGCGAACACACAGTAGCAGTTATAGTTAGACTAAAAGATTGTTGGGTCATATTACTGCTCTTCTGTTATGGCATGTACAGGATAGGATGTTCGCAGTGCACCGCAACACTCTATACACATAGACGCTCACAAACACATTCCCACCTTGTGGTTGAGCAAAGTCTCAACTAGCTGTTGTTGAAACAGAGAGGTTCACTACCGGTGTGGTTTGCAGCTGACTGTGCAACTATCTTCATCTCTGCACATTTCTGTCAATCTTCATCAACCTATAGCACGTCTTCAGGACAATTTACCATGACAACCTTTTACACAAAAAATATAAGAACTGCTTATAAGAGACTGTGGTCTATCGTCTAAAGAGAGTTGTGTTATATGGCATTAATTCAACACACTGCTGACATCTTAGTGTCACATGATCATTCTTTATTGAAACAAATAGGATAAAATAAATTAGAATTGTCTGTGTTATATCAGTATTTTAGCTGCATAATGTGAAACCTCATTCGCAATTTTTTTCAGTGCTCACAATATATGTTGAGATGTTTCTGTAAAGGGTTTCATTCAAACTGTTCTGTCTATCAGCCTAGACACATGGCATGCACCAGCTAGCTGGTATAACTGTTACAAACTAATGCATTGGAGCTAACGGCTAATAATCGAACTAAAAATATCTTTAAAACTGGTAACCTGCCTGAATTATTTTCCTTCCCTTTAATGTCTTACTTATAATAGGTCTGATGCAATTTCTGTCTCATTTTCACAGATGAAGAATTTATTTATTTATTTATTTTACCACAGCATAGATACACAAGCTACACAATGCTCTTTTGGAACAGTAACCTAGATAATGTTAGCTAGCTTACTGCTTAATGCTAGCTATCATTATACAAATGCTTATTTTTAAACAAGGTTTAGCCATAAATAAATATCGTCAACAATGTTTCTTGAGGTACAGTACAGACCAAAAGTTTGGACACACCTTCTCATTCAAAGAGTTTCTTTATTTTCATGACTATGAAAATTGTAGATTCACACTGAAGGTATCAAAACTATGGATTAACACGTGTGGAATTATATACGTACATAACAAAAAAGTGTGAAACAACTGAAAATATGTCATATTATAGGTTCATCAAAGTAGCCACCTTTTGCTTTGATTACTGCTTTGCACACTCTTGGGATTCTCTTGATGAGCTTCAAGAGGTCGTCACCTGAAATGGTCTTCCAACAGTCTTGAAGGAGTTCCCAGAGATGCTTAGCACTTGTTGGCCCTTTTGCCTTCACTCTGTGGTCCAGCTCACCCCAAACCATCTCGATCGGGTTCTGGTCCGGTGACTGTGGAGGCCAGGTCATCTGGTGCAGCACCCCATCACTCTCCTTCATGGTCAAATAGCCCTTACACAGCCTGGAGGTGTGTTTGGGGTCATAATCCTGTTGAAAAGGTGGTGTGTCCAAACTTTTGGAAGGTGTGTCCAAACTTTTGGTCTGTACTGTATATTTGTGACTAAGAAATATTAACCTGTGGTAAATTGTACTTAAAATTGAGTGAGAAAGAAAATCAATTGAATTTGGTCTCTGTGTGGAGACAGATACAGAAACCTAACCATGGAGGTGTGTGATATTACATTCGTCTATGTGACCCCCCATGCAATTTTCCAAATGATGTATGTTTTAATGTATTTGTATGTTTTAAATGTATTTAAGTAATTATAATAGTAAATATTTTCCCTGTTCCTGACATATAATGAACGAAAGGTCAACCATTATGAATGACGCACCACAACATAAACACTAATGGGATAGAAATACACAATTTGTGCCCAAAGTTTATTTGCTGTATCGGAATTGGCCTAGTTATATTATTCTGTGATCAATTTGTAGTGTTGACTGTTTTTGGGTTTATAAAAGACTGCAGTTTTGCTATAAATTGTTTGGTGTTAAAGAACCTGAGAATGAAAACTCTCTGACTCTCAGGATTAGCATTGCTATATCTGATGATAGCTTTTGCTTTGTTTTTTCATGATATTGTGATTTAGGCTTGCAGTGCACAACAATGAAATAAAGAAAACACTTGTACTCACAACTGGAGGAGTAAAAGATCGGCCCAAGATAAGACCTTGATCTTTGCCCATGTGGTTTTCTTTTAGAGTGGAACTGGAAAAGCAGCAGCCACTGAACTGCTCAGAGTGATTCATCCTGCTACCAGGCGAGAGATTAAAATGCCATATTAGGGAAGTACTGCTCAACGTGTTAAAAGATCACATTTGCACACACCGCTAGCATGTCCCTGTGGTCGTACCCATTTGAGGAACAACGTACTTCACATATTTCATGCTGTGTGTAATCATTACTTCAAATGTTTGTCGAAATGGAAATATTAACTTCATGATTCCATCCTGAAATGTAGCCTGTTTTCACAACCAGTTCAACTTTTCAATCTATTTATGTCAACTGATCGATTATGACAGAAGAACAAACAACCTAGCTGAAAAACGATGCAGAAGAGTGAGAGCGGTGAATCAAATGTGATTGAAATTTTGAGGATACAAATCTGACTTTATGTAGTTAGTAAGCTCTGTTGTCGTGGTAACTGCACGAATATAGTGGGAGCTGTCATTAAACAAAATCTGGTGGAAAGAAGACTTTACTAAAAACTTTACTACTGCCTCAAAGAGGTTTATATTTAAATCAGTTTTCCATTGTCTCACAGATGACACTGGATTATATCATCACAGGGGACAAAACTCATCATGAATCAGCTGACTGAAGTGACGTGACATACGGCTAAGTACGTGACCCATACTCAGAATTCGTTCTCTGCATTTAACGCATTCAAAGTGCACACACACAGCAGTGAACACACACACACCGTGAACACACACCCGGAGCAGTGGGCAGCCATGGGAGCAGTTAGGGGGGGGGGGATTCAGTGCCTTGCTCAAGGGCACCGCAGTAGCGGCCGGCCCGAGACTCGAACCCACAACCTACGGGTTACAAGTCAGACTCTCTAACCATTAGGCCACTACTGCCTAATGAATTGAAAGAAAATTCAGTGCTTTTTGTGGATTTTTTTAGGAGCCAACGTCCCTGCGCATGAAACAATTTTGTTATAGAGAGAGACGGCGCTTAAAATGGCCGACTCCACGATCAGCGTCATGAACTAAGGAGCCGATTGAGATACACTCACTGAAAACAGTGTATTGAGTTGTACAATATGACTTAATGAAACACACACACAATATATGCCCATATATGCAATCTCCGTTCTGCTCGATATATTTCCATAATTCTCCAAAGCAACTAAGAATGGGTAAAATAGTACAAAAACCACAACAGGGTCTGGATTAACAGCAGATGAACTGACTCAGATACACCTTACGTATAAAATCAGTGCTCGTCATGTAGAACATAGAAACATGTTTTTTTTTCAGTTCTTTCCAAATTACATCAGATAACCAGGGGCACAACAGTGGAGGTTTCTGTAATTTCCAAAGTAACAGGATCCTTCTGCAGGCCAACAGAAAGACAAATGCAATAACCTGTCTGGGCGTTAGCTACATGGCATCAGCGCTAATGCCAAAAATAACGATACGCACACTGCTGCGAGTCTATTCCTAAAAATCTTATGTAGTGCTTTGGAGAAAGTTTGGCATAATCTTGCAGTCTCTTGCGTGGTCGATGGTGTACATTGTGTCATGTTCCCAATGAAACCCGAAAAGAGCTTGCTTTCTTATTTAATAGCTACAGGTTAAGAGCCAGTCGAAATGCCACAAGCCAGACAACAGCTCTTAATGCAAGAAACCGGTATTCCTAAAATGCAGTTTATTAGGCGCTTGACGTAGCCGACTGTTTACAACAGGACGGTCTGGTGACAAAGCAGGAAGTAAAGGACACATTCAGCTCATTCTGTGGTGGATGAAAAAACAGTGTGAAGTGTAAAAGAGGGGAAAGTCGAATAACAAAGATACTTTTAATAACAAAGATACTTAAGTTACTTAAGTTTTTTTTTAAATCATAGTTTAGTTGCTTCATAACTCAATTTATGACTTCAGAAGATTAAACACTTGATTAGAGTAAAACATTTCTATAAAAAATAAAAATAAAAAAAGCTGGACAATCGAGAAAAAAACAGTGTGTGAATCTAAAATATATTAAATTTATTTAGAAATTTATTTAGAAATGTAAATTTTCTGATATTTCTTCACAGTTATATAGAATTTTGTCTGTTATTGTTTTGTTTTTTTCTGCAAAAGATTTAAAAAAAAAAAACAGACATAAGCCTAATCAGATACTCTCAAAACGAAAACTTTAAATGCATGAGTGGAGGATACGATGTACAGTGTGTGTGTGTGTGTGTGTGTGTGTGTGTGTGTGCACGTGTGAGTGTGTGATAAGTGTTTAAATGGTCATCTAAGAATTCGTAAGAGTTTCCCCTCTTTTACACTTCCTTCATCACACAACACGACTCAGATGAAGGTGTGGATCTGGAAAGACTCCTTGGTGATCATCTGTGTTTATCCTCGTTGACCTCCTCCAGTGTTCCAGCAAAAATATCACTTGGTTTGAGTCATTAACATTAAGACTCAGAGATCTTTCTATACTGCTCACCTTATCCCGTTGCACTTACTGCTGCAGTGGAAAAAAGTTATCAGCTAATGGATAACATAACGTGACATTTAAATATAGGCTACACAAATGATATTAGAGTTCAAGGAGCACATAAAGCCCTGTGCCAGTGAGGAATGTGTGTGCTGTACAGGATGAGCATCAATCCGCTGTTCCTTCACATGGGTTGTAAAATTTAAAACTGAAAACATGTCATCATTTGTTTGGATTGCATCCATGGATTTTGTGGCACTGAGCGCAGAGAAAAGTGAAGCTGTGGGAGTTCAGATCTAAGACGAGCTTCAGATTGCAATGCAGAATGGGATGGAATTGCAAGACACCATACAGGCTCAATTTCATGACAGAGCCTTCAGCCCTTGTGTGTTCAACCTCCAGACTTCTCCGTGTTTGTGAGACATCTAACGCTGTAAATATTGTAAGTTGTTTCAATACAGAATTCCAAATGTCGATTTATCCCTGATAAACAAGCTACAACAAAACATGGTATAGGAAAAACTCCCTGAGATGATCCGATGTAGTAAAATGATGAGTCTCCAGGTTTAAAAGGGGGAACGCATCCTTCTCTGGGTGACACCGGATAGATACATCGTTACTCCTCCAAAACTGTAAATCAACAGAGTTGTGTGAATAAGAGTACTGTGATGAGCGCAGGACGGGCTTTATAAATACAGCTGCAGAAAGCTCTATAGTATCCAGCTAAGTTTAATGACTGAAGAAAGGCAAAAGTGAAAAACTGAAATGTACATATTTAATAATGCAGTGTTCATATCTGTGGCCCTGGATACGGAGAACATCTCTCTCTCTCTCTCTCTCTCTCTCTCTCTCTCTCTCTCTCTCACACACACACACACACACACACACACACACACACACACACACACACACACACACACACACACACACACCTACATTTTTGTTTCTTTGTCAATACCTTCCATTGTTCCATTGACCTAGTGACCTAAACTAAGCCTAAACTCACTAATGAAGACAAGTTATACTGAGAAAACCTCTCTCTCTCTCTCTCTCTCTCTCTCTCTCTCTCTCTCTCTCTCTCTCTCTCTCTCTACTACAATAATTGATAATATGGACTTAAACTCAGTAATGAAAAGAGTAAATACTATTATCTATGAATAAATTCAGTTGTCACTATTCTATTGTAAGGATGCGTGATCAATTTGGCTTAAATATAGCTTAACACACACACACACACACACACACACACACACACACACACACACACACACACACACACACACACACAGTTTGACTTTCTGTTCTTTACTTTAGCGCCCTCTGCTGATGAATTAAATGTACAGTATGTAACAGTACTAACAGACATTTAGGGGTGTAACCATTCTAGCTAGTCCCTTCTGCTATTTAGGTATTTTTCTGTTATATATGTTCAGCTATATTTAATTAATATCTAACACTATTAGCATAATTGTATCCTAATTCTGCTGAATGTCACCGTTTCCTCAATTTGCAGACGTCATGGGGTTTCATCCAATCGACGCGTTTAATCTGATCACATGACTCAGAAGTTTTGAACCATAAACTATAGGGCACAAATATGTTGTGAAATTAAAAGCACTGCATTCCTTCTTCATAAAGAAGTTTGTTAAACTTTATGAAGTACATAAGGCACTTTTAACTGCCTATTATCTGTTGGTTTAATATTAGATATGATATAATATTAAAGTGTTCTAGTTTCTTCTTGTTTCTATAGTAACAGCTCATTCACAGCAAGTCTCAAAATAATCTCAAATTATAAACAGATTAAAACGTGCAATATTAGTAATATGGTGAATTTGTGCTCGTTCAGATACAAATCACAGGACAAATTCCTCCACTCCAACCTGGGCAAACTGTGTGTGTGTGTGTGTGTGTGTGTGTGTGTGTGTGTGTGTGTGTGTGTGTGTGTGTGTGTGTGTGTGTGTGTGTGTGTGTGTGTTTGGGCAGGGCTGTCAGGTGTCACGCATTGAGAGTGACAGTCACACATTTTGGTCTTTTGTCACGTTCTCCCTCCACACATCGTATTTCTCACGCAGAAAAACTTTTTGACTATTTATCATATATTTAATAAGCCGCAGCACCCAAAATGTATCAGTCCGCACCGCTGTCTCTATGGAACTATAGAGAGTCTATAGCGCGTCTCCCCTGGAGTTCTTAGTCGAGCCTGACACTTATCAGCCAATCAAAAAAAAAGAGGCTACACAATAGCCAATCAGAAAATAGCACCATTGTATATGGGTAAGAATTAATGTAACAACCAATGAACAAAAAAAAAAAACATACATTAGAGAGGGTATTTTCGAGGGTCGGTTTGAACAAAACTTCAACACGAAACAGCTTGTCTCTGAACGGGACATTGTCCTCAGTCATGACCCTATAAATGGCTGGGCTTGTGCTGAACTGTTTTAAATGGGAGCAAAATTACAAATGATAAAGGAGTCCAAAAAGGCAACAAACACAATAAACAACACCAGTTATAATCTCTCTCTCTCTCTCTCTCTCTCTCTCTCTCTCTCTCTCTCTCTCTCACACACACACACACACACACACACACACACACACACAAACACACACAGCGGGTTGATGTCCGCTGGGGGTGGGGTGGGGGTGTTGCTGGGGGGTTGGAAATGTCACTCTTGCCTGTCTTCAAAACTTGTGAGCCCTATATATGTGTGTGTGTGTGTGTGTGTGTGTGTGTGTGTGTGTGTGTGTGTGTGTGTGTGTGTGTGTGTGTGTATGTATATATTATGTATGTATCACGACTCCTAACACCTTCTGACCTTATGAACTCTTTTAAAGGTTAAGATTCTTTATGAAGAACTTTTATCTTTACTGGGATCTTCACTTTAATCTTACAGGGAAATGCCCTCACTTCTAAGAATTCACTTCAACTAATATTTTGCACTGAGTCTCTCTCTCTCTCTCTCTCTCTCTCTCTCTCTCTCTCTCTCTCTCTCTCTCTCTCTCTCTCTCTCTCTCTCTGTGTGTGTGTGTGTGTGTGTGTGTGTGTGTGTGTGTGTGTGTGTGTGTGTGTGTGTGTGTGTGTGTGTGTGTGTGCATATGTATGACGTTTCTGCACTGTGTCAAAGATGTTTTCTCTAATATGATTGATCACAAAATTAATCCCTACACAATCTAATCTGTATCATCTTATTAACTCACTATCATTATTAAATATTTTATACAACACATTTCATCTCCACAGTCATTTTCTCCTCTGATAAAGAAACTCTTCACCTCTTAAAAGTCCTCCTCACGACTCCTAACACTTTCTGACCTTATGAGCTCTTTTAAGGGTCAAGATGCTTTATAAAGAACTTTAATCTTTACTAGGATCTTCTCTTTAATCATAAGGGGAAACGCCCACTAGGAGCAACTAGTCTTTTGCACTAAGACTGTGTATGTTTGTGTGTGTGTGTGTGTGTGTGTGTGTGTGTGTGTGTGTGTGTGTGTGTGTGTGTGAGAGAGAGAGAGAGAGAGAGAGAGAGAGAGAGAGAGAGAGAGAGAGAGAGAGAGAGAGAGAGAGAGAGAGAGAGAGAGATCAGTATCCAGGACAACAAATATGAACACTGCAGCATTATGTACATGGAGACATGTATCTATCTGGTGTCAACCAGATGAAGATGGGATCCCTCTTATAAATGATTGTTTTCTGCTTAGCTATTTCATGGTCCCTCATGTTACATAGGTGTAGAAAATCCACAGTATTAAAACAACTGTCATCCAGCACCTCCATACGCTAATTGGAATTTTATCCACAAGAGGGCGCTATAAGACTGGGATACTCTCCCAATTTGGCTCTTTGACGGTCCATGTTCTGATCCTGGCCTCCTGACATTGCTTGTTCCTGTTTTTCTACATTGTTTATAACAGTGCTAAAATCCAGAAATCAAATTGGGATCCAAAGGAAGCACAGACAGTCATTAAATAATGTTTTGTACTGATGGGGATTGTGAAATACAGGGTATCTCCCAGGCTACAGACATTTCTGAGAGCCCCAGGTCTGTGGTGTAGCTTTTATCATAATATAAAAACACCAATCATTATTTTGAGGTGTCCTGTAGATTTTCTGCATTCTGAAAGGGTCTGAAGAATAAAAATCTTTTTATTTAAATGATGATAAATTAGATTTGTTAAGCCAGTCCAAGCAGTAGAGTGAACTGTACACTGATTGTTTCTACAGAGACGCTTCACATTGCTGGTTTGGGGTTTTGCATAAAGCTTTTGTCATAAAGCGCCTTCACTCACATTCTCTGGCGTAGTAAACTACCCACTCTCACTCTCTTCCTTTCTCTCTCTTAACACACACACACACACACACACACACACACACACACACACACACACACACACACACACACACACACACACACACACACACACACACACACACACACACACACGCACGCACGCACGCACACACACACAATGTTTCATTCAGTAGTCCACTTCTGACGTTTCCCTTTGGCACAGATTTGCTCCAGCATAAAGATTTCCATCACATAAAAGCAAAGAACATGCACTTCATTACGTTTAGCTTTATGTAAGCATGTGAGCCTCGTCCAGATTTTTTTTAGGTCTTTTTTATTACAGTTCCTTATGAGCTCTCTGTAGCTCAATATATGACTTCATCCAGGAGTTCTCCAAAGGAAATATTATGTACCGAATCGTCCACGTGTCACGTGACTGCATGTTTTTCTGGGTGTATTTTGAAGTGCAGGATGGAAAGCTCTGCCTATGTACATTCCCTGAACTGTACAGGAAAGCAGGCAGGAAGTTCCAGGCCCACTCAGGAAAAAGCAGATCGGAGCAGAGCTCAGTCCAACAGGGCTCAGATACCGGCCAACGCTGTGTGCGTTGTCTGATGGTTCTCCAAGCCTGGGACCTACGCCATCTCACATTGGCCCTCGTTGGCCTGCACGATCCTTTTCCCCTCCTTCAAGCTTTTTCATCGACAGATGTAAACATTCCCATAAAGAACACAGAGTCATTGTGTCAAACTTTCCTCGGATTATTTCAACTCATTACCGCTGGATGGGTAGAACACATGAACTGCTGCACTGTTGCATTTTTATTTGACAGTCAGGGAAAATAAAACTACACCTGCAGGATTTCACACACGAGCAGAATACGAACATCGAATTCAGACATGTTTAGAGCTTAGAATGCATTAAACATTAATAAAAGTATTAAATACTGTATATACTAGTTTTGAGCACTTAATCTGAAGTATTTCAGATTAGTTTGCATTTCTTTGAGCTCTCTGCTGACTGTGAAGAGAAGTCATTCTCTTCACAGCTCTCTTCTTTGAGCTCTCTGCTGACTGTGAAGAGAAGTATAACTCTTATTGTATTTGTACTTTATTGTTTTTAAATAATGTTTTTTTTTCTAAACAGTTCGATTTAATAATTACACCATAGATATTAGAAATTAAAAATAAGACTATATTAGGAGTTTCTCGGAATTGACTGATCTGCTAAACCCAAATGTTTTCTGAGCACACCTGATATCATCTTGAGGTCACATCACAATCTAGAAACAGTGCTTTAAATACACTACTGACGAGATAACGAGATAATAAACTCTTAGGTTTCTGTTACATACAGCATATTGTGATTAAAGCAAGAACTAGTGAAGTGTTTGCAAGTTATTTCACTTAATAATCGGATCGTTGTCAATCTATACACACAGAAACAAGTACAGGTGACAAGCTGTTGTAATAATGATAATATCGATGATAATATTTGTGTTTATTTTGTTGTTTATCTCATGCTGATATGAACAACATAGGATACGTAACATGAAACATGAACGATGGAACAAATAAATGGATCCCCAAAACCTTCACTTAAATGGAGTAAATGGCTCCATCTTCAACCCTTAATGATTCGTTGGTATAATTTCAGGGATAAATTTAGCTTTCTGTACAGAACCTTCCAGAAGAGTTGATATTTTTCTTTACAGTGGGTTCCATCAGCTGAGAATGACCACAAGACATTTATGGTAAGTTCCACCATAACATACACTCTGTTCCTGGGATAGGATTCTCCAGATTCACTGCTACCTTGACCAGGATCAAGAGCTTACTAAAAAAAAAACACCTTATGGTGGTTTTGTTGTCACTGTTCTCTTCATAGACATATTTTATAAAAATAGAAGTGACTGGTTAGCATTTATGGGTTAATTACATTGTTAGGATTATTAATGCTAGACTAGGGAGCATGGTAGCTAGTATGTTTGACTCTCATGTCTGGGTTTGGGTGTCCTTCATGTCTCCCCCTGTGTGTGTGTGTGGAGTTTGCATGGTTTCCCTGTTCGTCAGTGGTTTCCTCTGGGTTCTCCGGTTTCCTACCCAGCTCAAAGACATGCAGTGCAAGCTGATTAACATTTATAAATTGTTTTGTGTGTGTGTGTGTGTGTCCTGTGACTTTCCCATCTGAATCCAAACAGATTACATGTGCATGTCATTAATGTGTCAGTAAACTCTTCAGCCTGATGATCTGATGATAGGACTTTGCAGTTGAAGGAAAATAAAAAGCATGGGTTTGCAGCCTGCTAACCGCACGACTTCCTCTGTCTTCCTAACAGAGTCCTACACCTCCTCAGACCTCAGTCACTCAGCCAGTTGCATCACCTCGCTCTGCTCTCGTTATCGTCATCGAAATCTCACCTCATCACATTATTGCACTCAGATGAATAATCACTCATAATTAATACCATCTCTGTAAATATATATCCATTTCATCATGACATGGGCGTGCTGCTTTTCACACTGACTGTATTACACGTAGCTATTTTTAGGCTCAGATCTTGTCTGTGGTGTTTATTTTTCTTATTCATTTTCATATTCTCATCCGTCAGAGCGACTACTCGTCGAAATGTGGCAGAAGAAAATCGGACAGACGGATGAAGCCGCATTTTGTTTTACTTTGCAAAAATGCAGTTGGAGCCCATGTGGATGACCTAATGTGACAGGAATTTTTACAGCTGGACTTTCGTGGAATTCGAAGGACACATGCAGGAAAGACGCCAGAGTGCTGTACAGTGTATCAGAGCTCTCGCTATGCTGTGAGTCTTTCTTCCCTTGGAGGAGCAGAGAGAGAGAGAGAGAGAGAGAGAGAGAGAGAGAGAGAGAGAGAGAGAGAGAGAGAGAGAGAGAGAGAGAGAGAGAGAGATCTACTGGAAAACCCTGATGAGTCAACATCCTGACCTCTGTATATTAAAAAACACCTTGCTGAACAGATCAGCGATGCAGTCGAAGAGCCAAGCTGTTTAAACACACACACACACACACACACACACACACACACACACACACACACACACACACACACACACACACACACACACACACACACACACACACACACACACACACACACACAGAGACAGACAGAACCTGTCATGACAGTGCTGTTCCACTTTCTCTGATGTTTTAGGAAAACACCGAAAAGCACCAGTAATAAATTCTGTCAAAATTCATACTGTACACAGCCTGAAACTAGATATAATAAGCCTGACTTTTAAAATGGAAATCTGTAGATATGTCAAAACATAACACCTCTATTACGTTCTATAGTCCTGCTCTTATTGGTCAGAGGGTTGCTGATTCATATACTATACACAGCTCTGACAATAACACCAGCAGTATCATTCAAATCAGGTTTCTATTCATGCACTTGTGATACCTTATTGTTTCTATAGTAACAGGTCATTTAAAAACACTTGTACGGTGGAAGCGTGATGTGATTTATGTAGGAACTATAAAATCGGCTGTTGTTTGAAAATTCTTTACCAAGTCATTTATTCAGCTTTTAAACTTTAAGAAGATTCGATAGGATTTTAATTAGGGTCAAGCTGATTTAGTGGTTTGTACACTTCATTTGTCTCACACCTACAGGGTGGTTTGATTCCCGCCTCCACCCTGTGTGTGGAGATTGTATGTTTTCCCCGTGTTATAGGGGGTTTCCTTCAGGTTCTCTAAGTTCCTTCCCCAGTCCAATGACATATGTTGTCAGTAATTGTCAGTAATGAGTGTGTGTGTCTATGTGTGTGAATGAGTGTGTGTGTGTGTGTGTGTGTGTGTGCATACCCTGTGAACAGTTGGTATGTTGAAATGAATAGAATGGATATAGAATGGATAGATCTTTTTATCCCACTTGGAAATTTCTAGCTACAATCAAGTAAATATAAAACGAATGGTATTTTTTAATTAATCCAGAGGTTTCGCTGATGATCGTGTTCATAAGCTGCTCAAAAGTTCCTAGTTACACAGCGACTCCTTAACCTTCAAGTTAAAGATTACTGAATCTGTAGTATACCTGTTTCAGCTTACATTTTGGAAGTCATTATACTGAAAAAAAATATAGGACAGAGAAAATTTGGAATTGTCTATAGTGCAGCTGGGGGGGGGCACGGTGGCTTAGGGGTTAGCAGGTTCGCCTCACACCTCCAGGTTGGGGGTTCGATTCCCGCCTCCGCCTTGTGTGTGTGTAGTTTGCATGTTCTCCCCGTGTCTCGGGGGTTTCCTCCGGGTACTCCGGTTTCCTCACCCGGTCAAAAGACATGCATGTTAGGTTGATTGGCATCTCTGGAAAATTGTCCGTAGTGTGTGTGTGAGTGAATGAGAGTGTATGTGTGCCCTGTGATGGGTTGGCACTCCATCCAGGGTGTATCCTGCCTCGATGCCCGATGACGCCTGAGATAGGCACAGGCTCCCCGTGACCCGAGAAGTTCGGATAAAGCGGTAGAAAATGAATGAACGAATGAATGAATGTATAAAGTGCAACTGAGGAAAAAGTAAAATAAAATCTTGCCCAGTGCTCCATGCTCCACACTCGAGACTCGTGACTGAAGACTCCAGGCTCCAGCACACAACAGAACGGAGAGGTGTTTTAACATCTTATAGCAATAGTGAGGAATGTCAGTAGTCTTCTCTCCAACACAGAAAGGTCTTCAGGACAAATGATGTAGCGTTTACTGCTTTCTCAATACCAGGACAAACTGCAGCTTTATATCTTATCTCTTTTTACCAAGAGTGGCAGTTTGGTTGCAGTGGGGGTTACTATGAAAGTAGACAAACTGGTTAAAATGACAACAGAGAAATAACAGAAGCTATGGGACATAATGCAAATATATGCTTATACTTATACAACGACATCAATTAACCATGTATTCGTGCTCTATGTTCTATCACGACATGGTGGAAAGTTGACCCCTTAGGGATTATTTCTTTAATGTACTGTAGGTCACACCATTAATCCATTTCAGCTGGACACCGTAATGGGATCTGGCCAAAGTTCCTGAGATGAAAAGTTTACAGGAAAAAAAAAACACTCAAACATTACAAACTGTGTCTGTCAGTTTTGTTTCTATAAATAGTCTAAAAGAAATGGTTTCTCTTTTCAAGCATCCTGTATTTGAGAGAAAAGCAGTCTGCTCCACGTCGGCCTCTTCCTGTCCTTCTGAAAGGTCATAAAACATCAACACCGACGGCGATGTTCACACAGACTTGGAAAAGGATTTCAAACGGTTTTTCAATAATTAGCGTGATCTTTTAGAAAGATGCACACGACCCCAAACATTAGTCACAGGAAGGGAAGCGCAGACTGAGATTAGAATGTCAAGGAGATGGTTTCCATTTAAAGCCTGAGGTCCATGTTGATAACCCTTTATCAGAGCTCCATTAAGGCAGCAAACATCATAAACTGTTGAAAAAAAGGAACCAGCTCTCCAACTGAAACCCTGAGCGGAAGCACGGTTAGATAGCCTGCTGTTCGAAAGCACACAAGTGTACGACCGTCTCCTGTTTCAGACATCTGTGCGTGTGTGTTGAGTCCATGATAAAGCCACACAGTGATGGATCTTGACGTATCTCTTTTGGCACACTTCCCCTAATGTGATGGTGGGTGCCTTTTTAGCTAATTTGGACAGGACATGCTAATAGTTTCTCCATGACGGCCGATTCGAAGTCGGCAGCTGTGCGTTCTGCTCAAGCTCTTTAACCCTGACCAGCAGCGGACACATTGCAGAAGACAGCAAAATCTATCGGTGGACAGCATGGCACCTGTTTCACTCAGAGACACACACATGTGTGGGTGTGTGATCTAGAGTTCGAAGCAACTGCTGCTCCTTTTTTTAGGCCTTACAACATTACAGACACCAGAAGTGATCACTTTCATGTAATCTTTAAGGCTTTAGGCCTTTTGATTGACCTGCACAAGACGCACTATATTTATATTTATACAGCGTTTTTAGGCTGAGCGCAAATCTTAACCCGAGAGGGAAAGTTTTTAAAGAATTTCAGCTGTGAACATGGGAAGGAGAGCAGAAGTGTTCTTCCTTTTGTTTTCACACACTTCTGCTTCATCGGGTATTATAAAATAACGTCTGGTTTGTATTCGGTCGCTGTTCAGATGCGGGAAGAAACCAAAATGACTTTGTTACTCTTCTTACTGTAAGTCTGTTTTGAAACAACTGCAGTTGTATTTTCAGGGAGGATCTGATTCATAAATGTTCATTACATTTACAACTGAAGCATGTTAGAAGCAAACGTCACCAACGCCCCCCCCCCCCAATAAATAAATAAATAAATAAATAAATAAATAAATAAATAAATAAGTTTTAAAAAATTACCTTAAGATGCCAATTAGACAACATTTTCTGCCCAGGCTCTTATTAAAAGTTACAGTTAAACATCTTTTGTCGTTTATTGTGTAAGTGTGTAAACAGCAACCTATTGCAGTGCATTGGGCTTAAATTATAGATAAAACAAAACTCTTCACGATAAAGCTAATATGCTATATAATATATAACGTGACTTTAGAACGTTATGTATTATGCCTGGGTAGGTATGCTGTGTGTTTACAGGAAATATTCATGTTCTTATCGTGTATTTAGTTTTGTTCTGTGTTTCCTGTTGTTCTGTGGTTTATGTAGCATCCTGGTCCTGGAGGAATGTTTCAGTTTTCTGTGTATTTTACTCACTGTATCTGGTTGAAATGACAATAATAACTTCTGGACTTGACATGAGTCAAGCTTGAAGTAGTGGTAGGCAATGTAAGAAAAGGGGTACGGCCCATGGTAGGGGTGCCTGAAAGTGTAGTGTTTGCTGTGTTGTCTTTTTATACATTCAAGCATCTCTGATTTGTAAAGGTGTTCAGAGAGAGTTCAGGAAATTCAGCCAAGGTTTTATTCATTACTTTTTATTTTTAAGTGATTTGGACTAAATGATTAAACTTAAATAACAATCATTAGTCTTTCACACATAATTGTTGTCATGCATTTACGGGATTTGGCAAACATCCTTATCCAGAGCGACTTATGTTGTGTCTCATTTTTATACAACTCAGGGTTAAGGCCCTTATTTAGGGGCCCAGTAGTGGCAGCTTGTGGAGCTGGGACTCAAACCCACAACCTTGTAGGTTAACCACTATGACATCCACCATGCTTGATGTTAAGAGCAATCCAGTCAGAGATAGATAGATAGATAGATAGATAGATAGATAGATAGATAGATAGATAGATAGATAGATAGATAGATAGATAGATAGATAGAAAAAGGGTGGATAGAAAAAGGGATGAATAGATAGATAGATAGATAGATAGATAGATAGATAGATAGATAGATAGATAGATAGATAGATAGATAGATAGATAGATAGATAGATAGAAAAAAAACGGACAGATATAAAAAGGGGTGGATAGATAGATGGATGGATGGATAGATGGATGGATGGATAGCTAGATAGAAAAAAGGATGGATAGAAAAAAGGAAAAAAGTATAGATAGATAGATAGATAG
Organism: Tachysurus fulvidraco; assembly: GCF_022655615.1. NCBI lineage: Eukaryota > Metazoa > Chordata > Actinopteri > Siluriformes > Bagridae > Tachysurus > Tachysurus fulvidraco. The sequence goes on from NC_062540.1 coordinate 18,300,822, forward strand.
ATAGATAGATAGATAGATAGATAGATAGATAGATAGATAGACAAACTTTATTGATCATGTGAGTAAAACAGGATTATCATATTAAATTTAAAACCAAATACATATCTACAGAAAACACATTGAATATTAAATAAAGATGAGATTCAGAAGATATAAAAATGAGAAATAAAGAGAAATAAAAGAGAAAACAGAAGTAATTAAAGAGGTGTGCAAACGACAGGGAATAAAGTGTAGTATATAAACAGTATGTGTTACGGTTAGTGAAAGGTAAGAATGATTAAACCTTCTTTATGACGTCACCGACATCACTGTCATCTGCACGCTAACAACCTGTTAACGAAGCCTGTTGTTTACTCACCTGCTGTAGAGACGATAAAAACTGTAACTGTCTCTGAGGTGAGCAGCGCTGAATAGAATGGAGGGAAAACAGTGCATGAATTGAATGGATATTGTTTCTTTGAGAAGAACAGACATAAAGGGAGAGAAAAGTCCACCTCTTAAGTCAACATTTGCAGACGGTTATTCGTCTGGGTCGATGGTGCTTTCAGTATTACACACACATCCATGTGAGAAACCTTCTTTTATTTACATGGATTTTATTTAATCCGCATCAGTCAAGCCACATGATTCCATACAATTGTAAGAAGATATCTAGTTAATACTTTTTACCTGCCTGAAATGCATCAATTTGAATCTCTTTCTTTATCTTATCTCTTTTTCCCAGAGCCCACAAAACTGAATTTATGCTCAATTCTGTTTATCTGTGAATGTCTTTAAACCTCAGAGTTTTAAGAATTTGTAGTGTTTTATAAGTATTTCTGTTTTTCGCTAGCCTACTAGGAACAATATTCATTCATTCATTCATTCATTCATTCATTCATTCATTCATTTTCTACCGCTTATCCGAACTTCTCGGGTCACGGGGAGCCTGTGCCTATCTCAGGCGTCATCGGGCATTGAGGCAGGATACACCCTGGACGGAGTGCCAACCCATCGCAGGGCACACACACTCTCATTCACTCACACACTCACACACTATGGACAATTTTCCAGAGATGCCAATCAACCTACCATGCATGTCTTTGGACCGTGGGAGGAAACCAGAGTACCCGGAGGAAACCCCCGAGGCACAGGGAGAACATGCAACCTCCTCACACACAAGGCGGAGGTGGGAATCGAACCCCCAACCCTGGAGGTGTGAGGCAAATGTGCTAACCAGTAAGCCACCGTGCCCACCTAGGAACAATATATTCATAAAAAAAATGTTCCATTAAAAACAAAAATGGATATACATTCAAAGTAAACGATGAGTCCTGACTCATTTTAAATCAGACTCAGAGCCAATAAATAATTTGTTTATCCTGACTGAAAATGTCCCATAGGTCTATCTCCATCCCTACAACAGAACAGAACACCACTACAAAACGTTTCAAATCCCTCATCGTATCTTTCGCACTGTCAAAATTCAAAGAGCCGAGCACTTGCTGGTTTTCCTCGATGTCCTGACAGGTACAGAGATCAGATTTAAACTCGAACAATGCTAATTTCTTACCGTGTTTGCGTAGGTTGTAATGTTTCCCCATCAGCAGTCAGACAGCTAACTTTCAGACTAGAGTAAAAAAAAAAGAACGGTGCCAAATAAATCCTCTAATTGCACTCACAACGTCTACCTCTGATACCAAAACAAGACGTTTATTATGTCTGCAGGGTGACTTTTTTTTCTTTTTCCATTTCACACCCTTTTATCTTCCTATAGTTTCCCCACAATATGCCCAGGAGCTATGATGCTCTGTGACTTACAGAGGAACTGATCTAATCTGTCAGAGCTCGGGTCTTTACCTACAGGAGCGCTCATCAAACGCTGTATTGAAGACCTCGAGTTAGATATGTAGCTTTTGAACTTCCCAGACTTTCATACAGGGTAAAAAATAAAAGACAGATGTTTTAATGTAAATCAGCGTTGAATAACTTTTACATTTTGTAGTGGTGAGGTCAAAGCTGTACGTTGTGTTATTGTGATATACGTAATTGTAGAAACCGTGAAGCTTTCTGTAAGAAGGGGTTTATATTATATTTATGGACAAAGACTTCAGGGTGAGTTTGTTTTCTGCCACTTTACATTTGTAAAAAAAAAAAAAAAAAAAAGTTTTCAGAGGTGATGTACAGTAGTCAGGAACTTTAGGAAATTCATTCATTTATGTGGGCATTACATAAATTCAGTTGTAAGTAATAATAATAATAATAATAATAATAATAATAATAATAATAATAATAATAATAATAACCTTTATATTCTATAGCACCTTTAAAAGAACATCTCAAAGCGCTTTACAAAAGCAAAATAAAAACAAGAAAAATACTGTACAGACATAATATAAAGATTAAAATTAAAACAACAAAAGTTTACAGACTATAAAATAAGCACTATGTAAAATTACAAATTAGTCAAATTAAAAGCTACCCTAAAAAATGAGTTTTAAGTTGAGATTTAAAAGTACCAAGAGATGTTGCTTGCCTCATCTCAGTTGGTAAAGAATTCCAAAGTTTTGGAGCTAGTGAAGAGAAGGCCCTATCTCCCATCGATTTTAAACGAGTTAAAGGTACAGTTAAAAGACCAGTTTCAGAAGAACGAAGGTAGCGAGATGGAATATATGGAATTGCAAGTATGTATAAACAGTTCAAAATGTGTCATTCAGTAATAAATAATGAGTAGAATACAACTCCAAGGACGTCCACAGTAACATGTCTAGTCCTGTCACACTTGACCTTGCCTTGACCATGACCCTGTTTGGATAAACATCCTATTCCAGATTTCTTCCCACTTCTACTCTTATAATAAGCTCCACTCTTCTAGGAAGGTTTTTCACTAGATGTTGGAATGTCAACGTGGGGATTAGTGATCATTCAGCTACAAGAGTGTTAGTGAGATCAGTCTCTGATGTTGTAAGATCGAGGAGGTTCGGGGTTCAGTCAGTGTTCCAGTTCATACCAAAGGTGTTCGTTGGGGTTGAGTCGGAGTCAGGGCTCAGTGAAGGACACTTGAGTTCTTCCACTCCGACCTTCACACACCATGTCTTCATGGAGCTCTGTGCTTAGTGCATAGGGGCATTGGCATGCTGGAACAAGTGTTTTGGTCTCTTAGTTTCACTGAAGAAAATTGTTAATGGTAAATTATACAAAAACATAGTATACAAACAGAGGGTTTCACATGCTTTTGGTCGTGAAGTATATACATAAGATATTTTAGACCTTGAAAACTTATTACCTATTTTTATTACCATACTCGAAGTATGTCTGTCACTGGAAAGAGCAGTAGGCATATCTAGCATGTAATTTTTTCTTTTGTCAAAATTGTCAGTGTGATGCATTTCCTGTCCCTTCACCACATCCTGTCTGCACACGTGGCCCACAAATCTGCCTCCTGTGTTCTCCTTGTTTTGTTTCTCTGTCTGTTTGTCTCCTACTCAATGTCTGCCTGGCATTCTTTTTTGTCTCTCATTTATTGTCTGTTTGTCTGTCTGTCTCTAACTGTCTCTTTCTCTCTCTTAGCTCTGTCAGTATATGCTTCTCTCTATAGCCAGGCTATTCCTGAGTCTGTACCTTGTGTTCCTCAGCTTGTTGTCTCTGATTGTGCTCAATCACATTACGTTAACAATAACATTGCAATTTTCTCTGTTTTTATGTTGTTTCAGTCCTGGTTAGTGTTACTTAGTTAGTTAGTTATTTAGTTAGTTGGTAGCTCTCCTCTGCCTCACACCTTGCTCTTCAGTGAAGAATTCAGTTTTATTGTTTACATTATTATTATACGGCGTCTTAAGTAAAGTTGAATTTCCCTAGTCAATAACTCCTGAGCTAAACGCTGTTACTACACAAAACGTGGTTGTTGCTGCCTCTCTACATTACTACGATAGAAAAGAGGTGTTATTTGTGTAGTAACAGCGTTTAGCTCAGGAGTTATTGACTCGGGAAACTCCAATCTGTGAATATGTGGCTTCCTGCTCCTTCAGTTCTCTCCAGTGCTGGAAAGCTGATCCTATATTAACACGTCCTATTTCTTGCCTTATCGTAAGCCTTTCTTCACTTTCTTTCTTTGTTTTTATCCTCCATGTCGATGTCACACACGCGCACTGAACACTCTCTCCAAACATATTGACAAGCCCCGCCCCTTTCTGCTCATTGGCTACACGTTTGTTTTGATTTTTGTTTTGATTTTTTTATGTTTATTATTCGGCCCGACTCTGTTTTCTGAAGCATTTCTAAAAAATCGGAGACCCTGCCTTTAATTTGTGATCGGTATTTTGAGCATTTTATTCTAAATGAGGATTTTTGATGTCCTTCTGGTTGTATATTAGTGTTTGAGCATAGATCTGTGTTGTGTGGTTCTCTGTGTTTTGTATTTGTTAAATGTCTTATTTTTTCCCTCATAGGTTTACAGTGTAAATCAAACCATTTTTCTTACTCTTGATGTTCCTTATGAATATTCCTAGAGCTTTTGAGGTTAGATAATGTTGCCAAATAATCTAGTATTTAATTTCTCCACAGCCAGATTCACGCCGTCTATATCGTGAGGTTATTTAGTTAGTTGTTTACGAGTGAGCTTTCTTTAGGTTGGATGATTGCTGTCCCATATTTTCCTGTGCTATCTATCTCTCACTCACCGTCTATCTGTCTTTCTGTCTCTCTTGTCACCACGGTCCAAAATCCCCTTGAAAAACCCAGTGGTTTAAAGTCTCTGTATTAATTTGAAATTTGCAAATACTTGTGAATCATTATTCACTGGGAAATAGAGGGAAAAACAAAAAGGTGTTTCCAGAAAGAAAGACAGGTTACCATTTTGACTCCAAGACGTTGTAGTGGTGAAAAGACCCATGACAAGCACCCGAGTGAAATCACCCACGCTTCCTGTGAGGGTCGTGTGCCACTTGTTCTGATCTTGAATGTCTGTACATAACCCATGAGCTCAGTATAAGAGGAAGTGTGCGTGTGTGTGTGTGTGTGTGTGTGTGTGTGTGTGTGTGTGTGTGTGTGTGTGTGTGTGTGTGTGTATGTGCGTGTTTGTGTAGGCATGTGGTGGAGGTGTGTTGTAATCGTTGCAATACACAATGTTCAGAATGTATAACTTTGTGGTTTCTTTGTGGGGAACAATTCATTTCTATTTTTTTCCTCTTCTACTTTTTTAACCAGAGAGACAGAACAGAGTGCCTCATGTGGTAGTCTGTGGGTCGCTAACTAAAGGGCACAGACCTTTTCCTCAGGAAAAGGAAACGTAGGATGTATTGATTTGAACCCATTAAGAAATCAGCAGTCTTGTGAGGTTTTGTATAAATTTGTGCCCCATTCTGCACTATAAGCCAAGTAAAGAGTCTTACAGTAACATCAGGGTGTCAGTATAACACCACATTGAACAAGTGATTCATATTTGATTCAAACACACATCTGTTTGGAGAAGCAAGGACGGCGTTTCCAACACGACACAACAATGACGAGGAATCGAAACCGCATAAAGCTTTGACGTCCCTTACACTTTTACGCACATGTAACCAATGATAATCACAGTTTGAATAGATGTGTGTCTACCGTTATATCCGAGTTTAAAGCAGAGCTGTAGTCGTGTGGTTTCGTTCTTACTATCGATATATCGCCTATCTGGTGATCGACACCAACACTGTGGCAATTTTATTGGCTACGTTTCCAAAGAAGTTCATGTAGAACCTGATTAACATGGAAACAGATGAGCTTTAGTCTCTAACTAAACCACCTACAGGATGGAATAACAAGCGAGTCATAAGTCTCTGTCTATCTCTATCTCTATCTCACTTTCTCTCTCTCCAGCTCTCTCACTTTTTCTCACTCTCTCTCTCTCTCTCAAATCAAATCGCTGAGCTTTATTAGCATGACTGTGGTGTTTACGGTGTTGCATAAGTATTGGTTTATGGATCAATAAACATCAAGAGATGAAGGTAGAAAGATAAAAAAACAATAATAGTAGTAATAATCAGAACAATAACAGTATTAAAATTCAATTAAACAGATACAAAATTTATAGACTACATTATTAAGAATAAAATAATGTTATGGGGGGGGGGGGGGCACGGTGGCTTCACACCTCCAGTGTTGGGGGTTCGATTCCCGCCTCCGCCTCGTGTGTGTGGAGTGTTCTCTCCATGCCTCGGGGGTTTCCTCTGGGTACTCCGGTCCAATAATCTATGCATTTCTCTTTCTTTTTTGTTATAATTTGATTGGGTCTAATTGTGTAGTTCCGAGTGTCCTGAGGCTGTAAGTCTCAGAATGAGGAGGCAGAAAGGGCTTCTATCAACTCTCAGTTCTTAGTAGTTCAGGGCTTTGTGACAGAAGGAGAAGGAGATGTGCTCGCTTGATGTGGTGAAGGTCTTGTTTTAGGATATTTTATATTGGGGATACTGGATATTTCAATCGTGTATGCAGAGTTTGGGTTTTTCTCTGCACCTGTAGGAGGCTTTTGCAGGATTTTAATTTGATGTTTGTTCCATTTTGCCCAATCTGGACCCCACACCTCAGTGCTATACAGCGCAATGGGTTCTATTACTGACTATTATTTCTGTGGAAGTACGTTATGTGTTCATGTTGTGTGTGTGTGTGTATGTGTGCGTGTGTGTGTGCGTGTGTGTGTGTGCGCGCGCGTGTGTGTGTGTTCATGGTATGAGTGTGTGTACACAGTATGTTCATGGTGTGTGTGTATATGTTCATGGTGTATGTGTGTATGTTCATGGTGTGTGTGTATGTTCTTTATGGTGTGTGTGTATGTGTGTGTATATTTATGGTGTGTGTGTGTGTGTGTGTGTGTGTTCTTCATGGTGTGTGTTTCTGTGTGTGTGTGTGTGTGTGTGTGTGTGTGTGTGTGTGTGTGTGTGTGTGTGTGTGTGTATGTTCATTGTGTGTGTGTTCATGGTGTGTGTGTGTACGTTCTTTATGGTGTGTGTGTGTGTGTGTGTGTTCTTCATGGTGTGTGTTTCTGTGTGTGTGTGTGTGTGTGTGTGTGTGTGTGTGTGTGTGTGTGTGTGTGTATGTTCATTGTGTGTGTGTGTTCATGGTGTGTGTGTGTACGTTCTTTATGGTGTGTGTGCATGTTCATGGTGTGTGTGTGTATGTTCATTGTGTGTGTGTGTGTTCATGGTGTGTGTGTATGTATGTTCATTGTGTGTGTGTGTGTGTGTGTGTGTGTGTGTGTGTGTGTGTGTATGTTCATGGTGTTTGTGTATATCTTCATTGTGTGTGTGTGTGTGTGTGTGTATGTTCATGGTGTTTGTGTATATCTTCATTGTGTGTGTGTGTGTGTGTGTGTGTGTGTGTGTGTGTGTGTATGTTCAATGTGTGTGTTTGTGTGTGTATGTATGTATGTTCATGGTGTGTGCAGGACACTTGGTCCCTTGTTGTTTCTCAGGATTTCTCAGACACATACTTTGCAGTGAGGTCTCGCTCTTTCTCTCTCTCTCTCTCTCTCTCTCTCTCTCTCTCTCTCTCTCTCTCTCTCTCTCTCTCTCTCTCTCTCTCACTCTCTCTCTCTCTCACTCTCTCTCTCTCTCTCTCACTCTCTCTCTCTAATCCTCTATCTCATTAGTTTCTCATCACTAATCAGTAACACAGACTGAATAGAACAACAGAAATGATCACCAACATATGCAAAAATATTTATTGAATCTGAATTAACAAATGGAAGAATATAAATCAGAGGAAATACTTTAGCGTGGTTAAGGCCTCGGATTTTGGCCTCGTAATGGCCAAAAGACCCGATACATCACTGTTAACAGCAGGCGCTTTCACAGCAAACCAAAGGCAACTGTGGCAGAAAAAATTCTTGAAGAAGACATAAGGAAGAGATCATGAGAGGAAGCTGACTCGGACGGCCCACCTTCTTCTTCTGAGTGACACCGGATAGGAATCATTACACTGATTGGATTGATTCTGTCCTAAGGAGGTGAACATCCTGTGTGACAAACACACCATGAATTCCCTCCATGCTGTCAAGTCATTATATAATCAGCATTCATTCATTGCGATTGTCCTGGCAGAGTTCTCCGCTTGAGTTCGACCTTCCTTTACGTAGCCTGTTCTTTTCGGCTGCTGCCAGAAAAGCCAGGTAAAAAACACCAACGAACACAAACGTTAGGAAGTTCACCACAATAGAGGCCTTATGCTGGAAACGTCATGCTCATTGCGGTAATCGCACAAGTGCGTAATTAGGAACACATTCTCACACACTGCGTGTTTGTGCACAAGTGGGAGGAGGCTCAGGGATCAACCAGGTTTTTTTTTGTTTTTTAACCAGCTCCAGGGAGTAGTTGTTGGATTTCCTACTTATATTTTCCTGCCAGAGATTGTGATTCAAGGACAAGAGGCTTTGTGTCATACAGACAGAATAAAGCTTTTTTTTAGATGTCGATTTTCTTTTATTCCTTTCCAAAAAATTTATTTAACCAGAAAGTAATGTGTCCGAAAAACTTCTAAAAATATATAGTTTTCTAAAAAAAAAAAAAAAAAAAGAATTGTTAGTGTTGATTAAATTACTAAGCGGGTTCTGATCCCACATTTTGTGTGGAAACTAAAAACAGCGATCGGATTCAGAATCAATAAATCCAAAGAAATAAAACTATATTCGGTTCAATTCAATACGATTTTATTTGTATAGCGATTTTAACGATCAAAATTTCACTAAATGTATCAATTCATCCCTAATGAGCAAAAAAAAAAAAAAACTCCCTGAGATGATATGAGGAAGAAACCCTGAGACTCAAAGGAAACTTATCCTCATCTGGGTGACATCATTTTCTTTCTATAACTGAGTGCAAGAATCATTTATACTGAACAAGATTAACATTATATTCCAAACCCCAGCACTGCCAAGCTGCTCTTGCTGGGCCCTTGAGCAAGGCCCTTAACCCTCTCTGCTCCGGGGACGCTGTATCATGGCTGACCCTGTGCTCTGACCCCAACTTCCTAAGCTGGTATGTGCAAAGAAATAAATGGATTTGCAAATGTACATTTCACAAATATAATCTTCATCTTCTGGGGAAAAAATCATGTCCTCCTTCTGCAGTAAACCTCCGGATCTCTCAGCTACCGTCTTAATATATCCGTATGTATAAAGATGTATAAAGATCTAACAGAAATGTTCAAGAAGAAAAAGAAAGCGCACAATTCTGATTGGCTAATCCTGTTTTTCACAACACTAGCAAGTAACCAATAAAATTGTATCATTACAACGATTAAACAAACTAAAGGACACGTGATTAAATGCAAAGGACTCCTAACGCCTGCTCTGTTTGTCATTAATTGGCCCGGTTTGTGTACGAATTAATTATCTGACGTGTTTATAATCGACTGTGCTGTAAGTGTGATATTAAACACTCAAATAAACATTTGGACCGGTCTTAAAATATCCCCTACGTTTATGGTTTACTCATCATGTCACATGATTTTTGTTGTTTTCCAGATGTCATAGTCATATGAGGAACACACACACCCACGCACACACACACACACGCACACACACGTTCCAGTTACTATAAATAAGTAAAATATGCCACCACACCCTCTTCATTGCTAACAATCAGAGCTAATTATTTTGTCTCGACCGTCTGTCCGTCATTAATCCGCTTCAGCTTTTCACTAACGCTCCTTAAGTATTCAGGTCTTTTGAGAACCTTAATCACTCTGAACGCTCTTAAAAGCCCGTAATCGTAATCGCTGACGTCAACCACCGATTTACCCCCCACCCCCAGCTTTTATCAGCCGTTAGCTGTAAACAATAGTGCAACAAACCCAAACCTCGGCTGTCCAGCATGACAACCGATGGCCGCTTAAACACGGTGAAGCTCCAACGTGGGAGGACACAAAGAAAAAAGAGCGAAAAGAGTGGAGTAGAAGGGGGATTACACGACCTCTCAGGTCAGACCAGACACTGAGGTGAAAGCCTTTCTCCCACAAACCCTCGAATGCTCCCAAAGCTCCATGGCAATGTGTGATTATATGAGCTCACAGAGGCCAAGGTTCAGCTGTGACCTAGAGATACAGAATGAAGCAGGAATTTCAGGGTCACTCTTTATTTTTTTCACACATTCCGGCATGTTTTATCCTGAGATTTAATCAACGGTAGCTATAAACAGCTCGAGGACTGTTCTTACTCAAGGATGCTCCTTTATAAGGTCGAGTTTGAACCCTGAACCAGAAGAACGTGATCAAACTTTTCTCATCACACACACACTCAATAAATTTTAACTGACAAGTCTCGTCATTGATATAAATCCGTTTACGCTACGTCTGTGTGACAGTAAATGAGTGGAGGGGGGAAAAAATCTGCCATGCATCAGAATCTTTATAAACTTTAGAATCATGGAGACAGATCAGAGGTAAAAATATCACATACACATATACAGAATAAACCACCACCATTTTATTTTTTTTATATTATAGTTTTCTGATATACTGTACTTGATGTATATATTTATTTATTTACTTATTATATTTACCTTCGGGGGCACGGTGGTTAGCACATTCACCTCTCACCTCCAGGGTCGGGGGTTCGATTCCCGCCTCCGCCTTGTGTGTGTGGAGCTTGCATGTTCTCCCCGTGCCTCGGGGGTTTCCTCCGGGTACTCCGGTTTCCTCCCCAGATCCAAAGACATGCATGGTAGGTTGATTGGCATCTCTGGAAAATTGTCCGTAGTGTGTGAGTGTGTGTGTGAATGAGAGTGTGTGTGTGTGTGTGTCCTGCGATGGGTTGGCACTCCGTCCAGGGTGTATCCTGCCTCGATGCCCGATGACGCCTGAGATAGGCATAGGCTCCTCGTGACCCGAGAAGTTTGGATAAGCGGTAGAAAATAAATGAATGAATGAATATTTACCTTTTGAGAGATGATTCGCTGTGGTGACCCCTGAAAGGAAAAGCGAAAAAAACGAAGATATTATATTGACCTTTTACGTACCTTATCTTTATTTCTTTATCTTGTTAGCTTTTATTTTTATTCATTCATTCATTTATTTATTTGAACACCAAGACATTTCTGTGTCCTAATGTTTATTTTTGAGCGTAATCGTGTCACGTCTCTTCGATATATGTAAAAGCTGCCATAATTCAATTATTATTGGTCAGGTTACGATTAGGTTACTAGATGTACGATTCTGTCATGTCTCATAACCAGTATGCATTTAGGACATTTGTCAGACCCGATATAGCTTATAGACGTTATATTGCTTAAGGGCCCAGTAGTAAAAGCTCATCAGTGCTAATTTAAACTCATGAGTAGTCCAATGTCTCAGCCTCTGGGCTAAAACTACACAATTCTAGTTTATGTACACACACACACACATACACACACACATACACACACACATACACACACACATACACACACACATACACACACACATACACACACACATACACACACACATACACACACACATACACACACACATACACACACACATACACACACACACACACACACACACACACACACACACACACACACACACACATACACACACACATACACACACATACACACACACACACACACACAGACACACACACAGACACACACACAGACACATACACAGACACATACACACATACATATATATACACACACACACACACACACACACATACACACACACACATATATATATACACACACACACACACACACACATACACACACACACATATATATATACACACACACACACACACACACACACACACACACACACACACACACACACACACACACACACACACACGTAACGGTTTAAAAATGTGTTTTGGGTGATTTCTTATCCTGACATCCTGAGCTTCCTTCAGTCTTTATTTCTAGAGTAAACGTAACTACGAAGCAGCTAAAACCGAACAAGTTATTTCAGGAAAAATGAATGAACACCATCTACGCAAACGAGTCGGTGTAGGAGGTGTGAAGTGAGAACACGCAACACAAAACTGATATTACACATTTATTCAGAGTCGTTTTTTTTTTTTTTTTGAAAAACAAAAAGACATGGATGAATACACAATATACCAAAAAAAAAGACACTTAAAAAAATGCCCTTGATCAACAATAAACTTACAAAATTACAACAGAAATCCCTTCATTTTGTAGATATAAAAAAAAATAACAAAAAGCAACAAAAAAATAAATAAATAAATTACGAAACTGATTATGTACAAGACGGATGATTGATGTCCGAACGTAATTTTTTTTTTTACCGGCACAAAGTAGCAGTACTGAAAACACACAGACACTAACACTCTGTGCTTGCTTTGGTGTTGCACACTGGGAGTTTTGGTCCCAAACTTTTGTTATTTCTTCTTGGACTTTGGGTGTTTGCGTGTCTTAGACGACTCATCGATACGCCTCTCGTCCTACGTGATGCACGTCCGAAAATAAGACATGGGAAATGTCGGCTTTCTGAC
>NC_062540.1:18318272-18353272 GCF_022655615.1 Tachysurus fulvidraco
CAGACAGAGACACACAGAAACAGACAGGCAGACAGACAGACAGAGACACACAGAAAGACACACAAACACACACTATCTGACAGACCAAGACCTCACAGATCACCATCAGGTCAGCCATCACACACACACACACACACGAACACACACACTGTCCGACACACCAAGACCTCACAGATCACCATCAGGTCAGCCATCACACACACACACACACACGAACACACACACTGTCCGACACACCAAGACCTCACAGATCACCATCAAGTCAGCCATCACACACACACACACACGAACACACACACTGTCCGACACACCAAGACCTCACAAATTACCATCTCTCACAATTATTGTTCATGGACAGAGAAATCGTCCAATCGCTTTTCAGGCTTTCACCCCAGCACGATGAGGTCATGGAGGTCTAAGGCGCGAGCCGAGAAGGACAATAGAGTGAAGCATGCAGAGAATGTAGGAAATGAAACCGGTGGCCATGTGGGGTGAAGCTGCTTCACAGCTGATCTCGGATCAGTTTGTTTCAGTTAGAAACGCGTTGTCATGCTTTTCACCATCTGATCAGTGACCAGACCAGAAAAACCTCATAGCAAACTCACAAAGGTTTGGATTATATGACAAAAGGTAATAAACAGAAGCAGCAGAACAAGTCAACAGGCACACTCTTGTTTTGGAGTTTAGCTTCACTGACTGGAAGCAGTTTACAGTTTACAGAAAACAAAAGCGAGCCACGCTCCTGTAAAGTCGCCGGTAAAAAGACGCCGACACGTAAATCGCACACGTCTCATTGTTTTCAGGCTGAAATGGTGACTTTATGACGTGGGGGTCGTTGGTGGAAGTAGATTTCACAATCCTATGTTTCCAGAGAAACATGAAGTCAGTTAAAGGTTTGTTTTGCCTTTTTTTTAACGGCTCTCAGAATCTTCCCGCCTCGTCCTTCTGTCCGAATCGCCACGGACACGCTAGAGATGTAGACCAGTTTGTGCTCAAGTCTCTCTTTTGTGTCAGTGAATAATTTCCCCGGGATGCTGTTGATTTTATTCCCAAAAACTATTAGTATATTAGCATCAGTTAGTAGCTATTAGTGTAGGTTTATATCAATTGTTTAAATTTCTCTTCACTTTTCACAACGTAGAGTCATTTAGTGTCATCCACGCTCGTGTGTGTGTGTGTGTGTGTAATTACTCTGCAGTCATGCTCATACTTTAAGAGTTGCCGGTTATGTAAAGACATTATAATTATAGCATAACTACCTAATCTAATCGTACTTATGTGTAAATCGATGTGTATGATGATCTAGGACCGAGCGTTGGACTAATCTTATCCACGATTAAATAAAAATCAAAGCGACGCTACGGAGAGCTAGAACGCGACTATAGAAGGCATTTTATCTTAGTGTAAAAAGCGATCTTGTATTTCAGAGAAAATACAGGATCCGCTCACGGAAGTCTCGTTTATTATTTGATTAGGATGACGTTTGTGTGACCTGAGTAACCGAGACCGGTGCGAGCGACAGCGTCGGGCTTCGCGGAGTTTCCGAGGAAGTCCTGAACTTGTGTCTTTACCACTAGCAGACTGCCGCAGGGCTTGTTGACTGGAAAACTGGTAACACACGTTGGTGATATTTGCCTTTCCCGGCACAGCAGGCTGACACGCATCTGCTCCGGTGTTGACACAGTGACAAGAGGCCTCGGGGTAGCAAAACAAGACGGGGTGGAGCACTAAAGCAAACCTGGTTAAGTTCCCTCACACTTAACCAAGAACATTTTGGCCCACGATGAAACGGCAGGATCGGTATAAACGTGTCCGGAAAGAAACGCCCGTCTTTTCTCTTTCCTGGCCCTTCCTACTTAATACTGTTATTTCATAACCAGGTGCCAAATACCAGTGTGGAATCATTCGGTCTGACCAAACACGGTGGGTGAGGTGTTAATGTACTTTGCACACACTTACCAACTTTAAGACCGGCGAGTTTCGCCGGACTGTCCTCGTGGACTTTGCAGACGAACGTGCACAACTCCACAGAGTTTTCATCCTGGTGGTGCAGCCCGTACGTCTGGAACAGATACAAAGGAGAAATATAGGAAAACGAATTAGTTACGGGCCGAGGACATGTGCTAGCCAGACACGAGTGAACGTACACAGAGCTCAGGCATGTAAACACAGAAGAACGAGTCTAAAGGAATGAAGAGGCTGTACACGGTGTAGTTTCACCAACAAAACAATGACTCATCTGGACTTTCTATAGTGCAGACATAGCTGCAGGTTTCTTTACACCCTGATACATGCCATTGGTTAGGAACGAAATGTTTGCGATTTTCTTATTGCACAAAGTTTTCTCGCAGTCGAGACACGTTTTAGGTGTCGGTGCAGAAGTAAAGAAAGCGCGCTTCGATGTGGCTTGTGAGGAAACACCACCACTAAAAATGGCACAAAATGAAACCGTCACTTCAAAGTGCAGAATGTTGTTCGGCGCTACTTCGAAAATAAAACATAGCAGGTGAAATCGCAGTTAAACATCAGCCACAGGAACCATTTTTTACAAGCGAATTACTTTCTGTCTTGTTTGCAAACACAAAGCAAGTCAACACCACCAAGCGTAAGCCTTATTCGAAGGATATAAGTTTGATACGATAAGTACGGTCGTGATTAAGAGTATTTCTACCGTTTTATTCCAGATTATGAACGAAAGAATTAGGCCATATTTTATCTTCATTAATTAAAAAGCAAGGACTCACAAGTATTATAGATCCTGCCAAACATTCCACTAGATCCTGTATAAAATAAAAAAATAAAAAAAATAAAATAAAAATCCTTTTACACCAAAATAAAACGGAACAAGCCGAGTTTAAAAAAAAAAAAAAAAAAAGGAATAAAATACTCATGATGAAATACTCATGATGATTACATGACTTCTGGGAGGATTTTTTTTTAAACAAACTATTAATTATAGAAATGATTAAATATCTAGCACAGGGAAAACCACGTATGTAATATGGGCACGTACGGTCTGCTGATGACACGTCTGGGAAAGACACGAAGAAATATGTCCGGAAAAATCGCAGTACTTCGAAATAAATTGGTGGCACTACATTGGCTTTGTATAAAATAAATAAAACAAACTTGTCTTGGCTGACTTTTATTGTGTTTTAATTTTATTTCTTTTTTTTTTTTATATTTGCTCGTACAAGCGTTTCTTTATCGGCCTAATGGGCCGAATCGCTTGCTTATATTTCCCACAATCGAACTGAGCGACAGTTTAACCAGTCTGTCGTAAGTAACCTCAGACTCTTGGTCACGTAAAAAACGTTTCCTCTTTTAACATGTGAACCTGCAACTGCTTTAGACTTCTGAAAGAGAAGGCTGTTCTTCTCTTTTTCTTCTTCTTCTGTTTAGGGCAACGTGAGACAGAACATGTCTTAAAGTAATCTGATACACTCTGACAAGTTTGTTGCTCAACTGGTGGCAGTGACTTTTGTTCAGGAACAGAAACTCTTCAGGATTTTGTTGAAACAGCAGACCCTGGGGTCAGCATGAGCCCTGGAGTCACCGCGTCCAGCATGAGCCGCTGAGAGTTATCTGGTTTTAAGGATTCGATTCACTAGAAGCGTTAAACCCTGAGGAAGTTCGATGCAGTCGGTCGTATGGAGATAAAACTATCTCTACAGGAAGAGGAGCTCTGGCAGATTATCGGTAGTGCTTCCACATGCAAAACAGTGAAGCTGCTTCCTCCTGCAGTGCTAACAATCTGCTCTGGTAGGATGGTGCAGACGCTAAAGTCTCAGAGTACAGAGCAGTCTCATCATCGAGACGGTTGTTAGACTCATTTGCTTACTGCATGATATCAGCAACACTCTGCTTGGGGGTGGTGGGGGGGTGGGGGGTGGGGGGAGAGAAAGCATATTCAAATGACCCCCAGATCTGTAACAATAATTCTCTTTCAGAAAATTCTGACCTTAGACCTGGCTGCTTTGTTCAGCAACTACAATTACTGAAACAAGATACAAGGAAATTAGTTGTAGAACTGGTTGGAAAATACTTCACCGTAATTAAGGGATGTATGATGGATGCAGGATTTCTAGAATCTAATAAAGCTGCATATGAAATATTCAGCTCATGTTTATTATTAATCAAAGAAATGTTGAAAGACCGTGATTGCGCTGTAAATAACACAGAAAAATCCAGACCGACCAAGACAGGCCGAAGACTCGCTTCAACAGAGACCGAGACAAGCTCAAGACTCGCGCCAACAGAGACCAAGACAATATAGAAGCCAATACTATATAGAATAGAATCAGGGAAGTTTCAGAAATACCCAGATGCAACCCGGTTTGGTAGGAAACAGAACCTACAAACTGTGTGTCAGGGGGAAAAAAAAAAAAATCTACCACCTGTCTGAGTTGTGTGTAAAACATCACGTATTGCTTCCTACACATAAACTTGAGGTTAACACGTTTAGCAGCTGAGAGTGTCTTCAAAGTACACTCAGTCAGAGAAAGAGGTAAAGCTGACTAACACCGGCTTTATTTCTTCGTTTCAGTTACACTGAAGAAAAGAAGAAAAAAAAAAGGTAAAAATGCCACGAACAAAAAAGGGGAAATTTATTTCCACCCACAAAATACATAGAACCGATGTAATGCAATTTTTCGTCTAGATTAGAAAAATGCGTTGGCTAATGCAAGATCCCCAAAGCTGCCTGAATCATATTGACTAAAGTTGCTCGGAAATGTGGAGATAATTACAAATTACAGCATGAAATTCGATGCTGTTTTTAAAGCATTACCAAATGTTTCAAACCGAGTCTCTGCTCTTCCTCTTTTACTGTGGTGTGGTGTCAGAGCCACGGATGCTTCACAAGACACTGTGAAAACCAGCCTAAAGTTTGACATCACACAGTGTTCCGATGTCGCATCCTGAACCAGGCCAAGCAGGAAAGGAGGGGTCCGATATCCTACAATTGCCTCAGCCATCCACAACTAAATATAAACCAAATATCTGGCATACATACAGTGAGACAGCAGTGTCATGACCGTGACCGATAGAGGCAGGTCTATCTCAGAGGACAAGCTCTCACAGAGGAACCATTGTACAGGGAGAGGAAGATACAGTAAGGGAAGCTACGATGCCAAGAGCAGAGGTGAAGAGTACACCAGCAAGAAGCAATGAAGTTTGTGTGTTGTTTCTTAAAAAAAGACTGTAGCTAAGACACAAGCAGCACTGCACTAGTCATAACATGCTAGCTATTGTTATGAGCCTAGCTAAGTCAAACATTAGGCTAGCTAGTAAACATTAGGCTAACTGTGTCATTATGCTAGCTAACTATTTTCCAGTTTTGGCTTCCATTACAATTAAGCTAACTTGTGTCATAAACCCATTATCCAACTTTGCTAATAAGCTAACTATTACACTTTATGACCAAATGGAGTCTAATTTAGTTTCAAATAGTCCCAGTTTTGTCTTTTAATTCAATTTACGCTAAACTAACTGCTGTTATACCTTTATGGAAAACTGTGAACAAACACTCCTAAAGATGATCTTACCTGAAGCTCAAAGCCGAACGATTCGTCCTCTTTCTTCTCCAAGAGGACCGTTTTCCTGTGAAGACAAGCTTTGGATTAGTTGGAATCGTTAGAACTGATATAGCATGGTTTAGCTGAGATTAGGATCCTCTATTTTCTGTCAAACATGAGATCAGAGATCATTATTTTCCCCCTTTGGTATTATGTGAATGTCCTGTTACATGCTCAATTCTGTGAGTCATGACTTGATAAAATGATAATGATAAAATAAAGTTGTTTTTATTTTGTATGTATATGTATTTTGTTATGATTGTACAAATACATGCTTAACAAAAGGTAAAACGTATTGGCAAAGCACAGGTTTTAGTCATACGGAGCTCTCTCTCTCTCTCTCTCTCTCTCTCTCTCTCTCTCTGAGAGATCACTTCAGAAATGATGTTGAAGTGTTTGTGTAGCATGAAAAAAATAAAAGCTCAATGAAACGAACAAACAGGACTGAGAGTTTTGATTAGGTCTAAACAATCATGGGTGTGCCTTTATGAAAGGTCAGCTCTCATCTTTAAACCACGCTTCCTCTTTCTCATGGTTTCAAAAGGCGTCAATGTCCGTCTGCAGAGACCACGGGGAACTATGGAGTAACGGCGAAGGAAATTTTCAATTCGTGTTTCGATTTGACTGGAGTTTAAAGGTCGTCTTTTCTATATGCCAGACTAAAGGAAATACGACTTTAAGTGATACAAACGAATGACAAAGAGACTAATTTACACGACCTAACCACTGAACACTTGAATTATTAATACACTCATTCCGTCGTGTTATTGTTGCTATAGCAACGGCCGCAGAATTAACAGATTAAACACAGTGTGTTGTTTACCGAAGGTGTTCAGTCACGGCTGTGGTGAAGCTTTCTGTACAGAGACATTTATTTGTTATTTACGGAAGGAGTCTCCAGTGACAGTGCTTTGTAATGTCCAAAAAGGGACTTTGAGCTTTCAGAGTTGTCGTCCCACCCCCCACCCCACCCCCCGTGCCATGACAAGCTGTGTTTGTCTTATTAACTTCAAAAGGTCGATGCAAAAAAAAAAGATGAAGGAATGACTATTTATAGCTGTTTTACTATAATTAAAACCAGAAACTAAATTGTCTCATGGAGGTCCCACATTAAACGCAACTATAGACTGATAAAAGTAGTATGCTGTTGACTACAAAATTAAAAGCTTTAACTGTCGGGAAATTGCCGCGTTATTTGAGGAATAAAACACTTCAGGACATAATGAAATGGGGAAGTAATCCACTTAGCAACAACTAAGGTGAAAAGAGTAAAAGTTTTTTGTCATCAACTCATCAGTTCACAATTATACACCTGACTGTGTGTTTAAAGTTTTGTTGTAAGAAACAGACCAATGAGCCCCATGATGGCTTTATGATGAAACATCGTGCGAGTCTGACGTTATTAGTTTTGGGAAATGACTCCTCTAAACACGCAAAACAATAATCATACTTAAAGTAAGTATAAATAAAGGAGAAAAGTTGTTGAAGTACCTTTCAGGCTCTGGTGGCAGCGTGAGGGGCTTCCACTTCTGCAGTCCTGCGTTCTGGAGAACAAAAGAAACATTCAGGGGGATTATAGTGGGAAAAATCTAACCTAATTCTAATGCAAAGGCTATCTTTTATCTCAAAGTTCCCAGTGGTTTAGACAAGTTAAAACCAAAAAAACCCCTCCTTTTCTATGGAGATATGTACGTAATTCTGACAAGAAGGACAAATGTTTGAAACTGAACGTCCAGTGTGCACGTGTGTCTCGTCATAGTTACACTATGATCAGATCAGACAACAGATAAAACCTGAAATGCATGTCTGCAAACTGGCTCTTGGAGTTTCGTGAACTTCCTCAACTTTGACACTAGTTTTTGTTAAGTTAGAGACAAGTGCTATGTGGTGTTTTTGACGGAAGCTGCTGGCCTGTAGCGATCCATCACACTGACATACGTCTGTGTGAGCGCGTGGGCAAACGAGCTGCTTGCAACTCAGCACAATAACAGCATTGAGGTAAGAGCCAAATCCACACGAGACCCACCCAGGCCTCCGCTGTATGAAGGAACCGGTGGTAGTGTACACCTCTGTGTTCTGTCTGTTTGCACTGAAGTCGATTCACCCCGCTTTCACCTTCGATGGCCTAGACAGCCGCTCTGCTCTAGTAAAACGGGGCCTTTCTTTATTTTCATACACTTGCAGAATGGCCTTCAATGACTTCATTTATTTCCAAGTGGCCCAGAGGCTCCCTTGGGGGTGGTTGTAATGGGGGGCGATTCTGTCGGACATACAATACGCTGTTGTGGCCTGGAGGCTGGTTTGGGTGTAGGAGGTGGATTACAGTGGACTCTTCATAACTGGCAACTGGCAGCTTTGTTCCTTCACATCAATGCTTACAACACATACACATTGACTTTCAGGGGCTGACACTCCTCCAAGACTGAGTCTTAAAAATGACACCTGTTGTGTAGTTTTAACAGTTTAACAGACATTAAACACCTTAAATAACTATACATATACACTGTAAGGAAAAACACATCATCTAAACACAGCTAGCTTCCAGTTAAAAAGTTTTGTTGGTGATGAATTAATGTACCTCACACTAACTCATTTAGTTGACATAGTTTTGACTGAATGTATGATGCTACAGTAGTTAAGTGCTAACATTAGCCTGTAAACTGATAGCTTACTAAGCTAAACTGCTTTTGGGCCTGTTTTGCAGTTTTTAATCCCTGGGAATTAGCACCATCATTAATAAGCTAAAACTATCATTTCTTACTTTCATGTTTACTAGAAGACAGCAACTTAAAATCACTTAGCTAGATCCTAGCTAACTTACACAGTGTTGCTTGAACATGTGACGGTTATTTGCCAACACTGGCCACTTGACTGATACTACTACCACTCAGCAGGAAGTTTACACTTAATCATTTGTTTCCTTTTTCTCTCACAGCATTAGCATTTCCAGTAAAAAATTTACAACAGGTTTTCTGTTATATTTACAGAGTGCTAGCTTGTGGGAATGGCTTAGCTAGAACTGAGCAAACGGCACATCACTCGACGTCATAGCTTTAATTCACTTTCTGATTACAAACGTGTTGGTAGCTATGCACAAACACAGCAACTTTAGGTTTTGCGCTATCCAGGTCATCTCTTAAACCACTGGACATAATAAAACTCCAGTTTGATATAAGAAGAAAACCTTATTCACAAACTTATTCACATCAAACCTCCTTTTTTAATCTGGGAGTTTTAGGCATAACCATTGGTCGTGCTTGCCCAAGGTCACGGAGAATAATTAGTTGGACAGATTTAAATCAGAATCCGCAATCAATTATCTGACATATGATGGAACGGGCTACACTGGTGAGTTCGGGCATAAGATCCGGTTCCTGTCACTGAGCCATGATGACCCGTGGTCACTGTAATGGCGACCAAACAGTGCCAAAATGACGCAAAAATGCAATCTCGATACACACAATACAGAACGAGTCCACTCTCACTGAATAGCCTTGTAAAAAGCCTGAGCAGCCACACAGTGGGGGTCCATTGTACTACAGGCTACTTACTGCTTACAGTGCGTCAAATGAGTTTGGGGGTCAAAGCTTTGGTCAGGACTCAACAGTGAGTGTGTGGGTGGTCTAAACAGGGGGATGCAAGGACACCAACACCATGGCTGAGCATGAACACTGTTCCATATGTGTGGAGGACAAATGAGCAACCAGATAGTTTTTCAAGCTTGGAATTGACACCAGTTTCTCTCATTTAATACAACAGAGACTCGTTCTACAGATGAACAGCCCTCATGAGTAAAAGCTTGAATGGGATCATGGTGTGAAACTCGAGGTCTGACATGCTTGGAGAATTTCAGACAGTGCAAACGTGGGAGATTTATAAGCCAAGATCCATCGAAGGTGTAAAATGCTTTGTTCAGGTTTACACTAAGGGGGTTCCATACAGTTTAGAAAAGTCACCTTATCCTAAAATGTCATTATGCCTCTGACCTTCCATTTGCCCTTTTTTATCTCTCGAGTTTTAAGATCTTACCACTTGATTGTGATCTCCCCATGATCCCAACTAAATGCCCCAATGCATCTCAGTCTTTCTGGTCTTACCATTAGTAGAAAGACAGACCACACTAGCAGCTTAGTCACTGGAGCAGTACTCTCAGTCTCCAGTGTACAGCTTTTGCACCTTTCCTATATTTCTCTTACACAAAGAATGGGTGCACATAAACAGTCCTCTGTCTCATATGCACTGAGTGTCCAATAAAACAAACTTCACCTTCATTCACCAGAACATCGCTGATGAACCATTGTGGATGTTAAACTGCAAGACAAATAAGCTTCAAAAGCGGTTTTCCAGTTTGTGCATTAAAACTTAGACTTGTGTAGGTTCGAGTTATCTTAGCAGTGGGGGTTGTACAGGGTGGCTCAGATGCCCACATGTGCTGCTAACACATGCAAATAGTAAGGCAGGTGTAAATGATTCGCGCACCCGGATGCAGGTGTGCAATAATTTGTTTCAGGTGTAATTAAAGTGTAACATTTGCACGAGCCCCAATTAAGTTGGAGGCAGCTCAGACTGTTTTGTTTATTCTTATTTATTTTTTTTGACAGATAAAAGCAATTTATGAAATTATTTTTATTAAATAATAAATTTATTAATTGCTTTTTACACATTTATTAAATTGCTTTTTACACATATAAATTGCAATTTACACAAAGGTTTCCTTGCACGTTACACAAAGGGTTACAGCTGATTAAAAAGAGTCATAAGATCCTTTATTACCTTCTTAAAGTTTCTCGGCAGCGTCCCTCCGGAATAAGTCAGGGTTTTATAATCATAAACATCCGATGAGACCGATGGGAAATCCATGCTTTTATAACTATCCGATTTAGAGGATGAAAAGTAAATGTCACCGCTGTCCTTAACACGTCTGAACGTCATATTCTTCATGATAAACAACACAGGTATGGACTATAATAAACACTGCTACTGCACGCGCACCTCGATATCTATGAACACGCAACAGTCATTAAACTAGAGTTTAAGAGCCGGGGGGCGGGGTATGCAAATGAGGAGTGTGCGTAGGCGGGGTCTGGCAACCGTAAAAGATCTGATTGGACGGCAACGGTAATGTTTTGTTGTCTTTCATTTGCATAAACTGAACAGTGCCTTAACGCCCGAGATGAGTTAGAGATTAAAATGCATTAAAATTCTAATAGAGAAAAAAAATAATGTTGGAACAAGAAAGAAACCAAAACTACTCAAAATCCCAGTTAAATGTAATTATTACAAAGGAATCCTATATAAACCACGTGATAAAAGGTTTGATTGTTTAATCTACTTTAATATATCGTCATGCTAATAGTTATGATCATAACAAGCAGTAATAACGATCATTACATTAGCAATAGATTATTTGCAACAATCCTTGAAATCCTAAATTTTAAACATTCTTTTCAAGTTTATATACTTGAGGTCATGCTACAAGATTTTTAAAAAATTTTTTCTAAGTTTTAATGTTTGAGATTTTAGACTCAAAATTAAAAAAGTGTTATATTAATAAAGTATTTTAGCAAAAGTGCTATATTAATAAAGTTTTAGGATAAATACAATAAATCTGTGACTTTACAACTTTATGACTCATATTCAGTTCCAGACACTATGATAAAGGATTATTCTTATTCTCTATGTAAAGTGCTAGATAAGTATTATGAAGGTTATTTGTATGTTTATATATGATACAGAATCTATCATTTACTTTATAGTAATTCACAAACATAAGCTTTCCTTTACAAAGCATATATAAAGGAAACACTGCCATCTAGTGGGCAAGTGTAAGTGAACTACAGTTTTTTCCATTTAATTAACGAGTATCTGAGAAATCTATTTAAGCACATCTGAAAAAAGAAAGGAAAAAAAACACGAGTGAGGCTTTAATCAAACATTTTTTTCTAATTTATTCAGTCATTTTTACAAGATGTAATCTGATAGGCCTACATTCTCAGGAAATAAGCAAGAAAAAGAGAAATAATTTTTTTAAAAGGCATGTGATTTATCACAATCTACTCTTATAAGCGTGTGCGTGTGTGTTTGTGTATGTGTGTGTGTTTGTGTGTATGACATCTGTCTGTATTTAAGAGAAGTATGAACACAGTTAAGTTATAAACTTAAAATTAAACTTCGAGCTGTTAAAATATACTAAATAGTAAAGCATGTTGGTCGGTTTGAAGAGACCGAGTCAAGCATCTCTTGCTAACATCAACGTAACAAGTCAAAATATCGAATCATTTCATATTAAAATGATTAATATGTTATCTAAATATTACACCGCACAGTTCAGGTGTAAACACAATTACAGGCTGCATTAGCAATCATCACAATCAATGCTCAGATTTTCACTCTAAACCCTAACGCCTTAACTAATACAGCCGGTTTATAGCTTGATGTTAATCGTGATTAGTATTTTATGAAGCTTTAGAAGATTTAGGCCAATGAAAACAAAAGGGTACTGCTGCTATGAACTAATGGCACGATGGAGATGAAGTAAAACTAACACTGCATTCTTGATGCATCGAGGTAAGTGACAGTTTTGCAGAGGAGATCGACTCCTCAGATGACGGGAAGGTTTATAAATATGCAATGAAGCATCATATTTTGTGTACATCATCCTTTTCAATACACACACACGCGCGCTCATGCACACAGTTTGGCCACATGGGTCAGCATCCATATATATATATATATATATAAATATATATATATATATATATATATATATATAAATTGCTATATATGGACCACATTAAACACATCAGGTTGCTGATGCAGAGGCAGGCGTAGACGTAGACGCAGACACTACTTGAGGTTGAAGAAGCCGGAGGGTTTGGCTTGAGGCGCCATCAGCATGCAGGCTTGATTCTTGTGTGTGATATTAATCTATGGAGAAGGAAAAAAGAAAAACGTATGGAATCATCCGGAAGCAATTACACAGATAATAAATTGAAATTATTCATGAATAAGGCACCAGGGAGAGTAATGAGTTTATCTCAGCAGGTCTACTACTGTATAAAGTCGCTCTACTACAAAGTCTCCAGTATCCTTCTATTGGTTGCCATGTAACATAATGGAGCAACTAGCATTAGAAATCAGTTTCCTTGAAACATTGTGAAACATTCACGTTCCCTTTATTCGATCATCTTTACTCCAACTGGTAGTCGGTGCATCGAGTCACACAAAGTTCAACTTTGTTGCGTCACTGATGTGGACATGCCCAGATCTAGTCACCAACTCTCAACGTTGCTCTCATGGCGAATAAATCACTTTCATTTTTCTGTATGTGTGAATGCAGCATTGTTGTCACCACCACGTGAGACGATCGTTTACCTTAACGGCACATCCTGAAACGTCGAACTCCTCGTACACAAGAACAATACGGCAGCAATTAGAATTTAAAATAGTTTATTTATGAAAAAGTGACCGTGTTTTTTGTTTTTTTTTACAAAACAATTTACATTTGATGTCACAGAACGTCCACGAAACGTTAACGGAGTTTTATCTCGCAGATTTTCTTCCCGTTCTTGTTGAAATGCTAAACAAATTTCACTTAAAGTTGTTTCTTCACTGCTAAACACACCATAAATCTTTCACCACATCGACGATTCCACTTTTTTCCTTTATTTATTTATAGCTCGTAAATTTGCCACCGTTTGAATCAGCAGCTGAGATAAAGGAGATTTGTTTACATGACACCTGAGAGTGTACAGCGTGAGCGTGAGTCAATAGAAACGGCGTTAAGAGCGTTCCATTAATATTTAAATTCCCTCAGGGACGAGCAGAATCCCCTGTAAAAGACCACTTAAGTGAAGAAAAGAAGCACGATTCATCACATTCACTGAGCTTTGGTTTATAGTCCCTCGAGAAAGACGTTAAAGATGTAAACAGAGACATCATCAAGTGAATTAAAAAGGTAATGCACACTCACGGTACACGGCGGCTGCATCCACGGCTCTCCGTCGATCTGCATGGGCATGGGCTTCTTCGTCCTGATAATAAGCAACACAAACAATTTAAAATACAAAGACGGTTTAATAAAAAATATACGTATTATAACGAACACAGCACAATATAGCATTGTGATCATATGGATACAGCAGTAGAGATTTGTTGAGTGAAGTCTGCAATGTGTGTGTGTGTGTGTGTGTGTGTGTGTGTGTGTGTGTGTGTGACTGTGTGTGTCTTTTAAATTAAAAATTATTATATCAAGTCAAGTCACTTTTATTGTCACATCACCACAGCACATGTGCCTTGGTGAGTGGGATTCTTGGGAGCGAACTCCAGAAATCGCAGAACAATTAACATACAGTAATTAAACAGAAATTAAGAACAGTTTACAAAATGTGCAAAATGCTCAATACCAGGTGAAAAAGATGCAATGTGCTCGCACATAGTCAGTACACAGTGTACTATTAGACATATTTACAATGCACTACACATTATATACGATATGTACTTTATATATATATATATATATGTGTGTGTGTGTGTGTGTGTGTGTGTGTGTGTATGTATGTATAAGTATAAATATAAATATATATGTAATATGTTAAAGTGCAACAGACTGTACAGATACAGAAATGTCCAGTGGTAACAGACAGATTAATGTCAGATAGATTATTATATTAAATAAAATGCAGTGTGTATGTATTATATGCTGATATTGTTATTATTTGACATTTTTATCAGTTATAGATCTCTTTATTTTGGTCATTATAGTTTAAGCCCTAACTTGCTGGTTAGTTATAAAAGTATCAGCAGAATCAAGAAATAATAATGTTTAAAAGTTTAATACAACAGAAAACAATGAAACGTTTCAGTTTAATTGTGTGTGATTCTGTGGGTCGGGTCTCCGGTGGTCCAGTGGTAGGATCCCGCGCTCTCACTGCCATGACCCTGGGTTCAGTTCCTTAAACAGGGAACTGATTCATCTAGCGAGAGGTTAACTGTCAGTGCCGGGCTCGACGAGCAGTGTGAAAGCTGAGAGAATATTAGCAGGATTGTGTATGATTGTATGGGTATGATTGTACAGGATTGTATGTTTGAAAAGCCCTGATGAGTTTAAATAAATCTATAGAGAATTTTTTTTAGATATTTTTTCCCTCCTTGATGTAAATCCTCAGTATAATGAGACTCTTAACCAAGTTCTACACATGACAAGAACATCGCTAGCTTAAGTGTGAACGATTATTCGGTGTCGGTGGAGGGGGGGGGGGGGGAGCCGTGTCTGAATCCTGGACGTGTCACAGCATGCGTCAGCTAGATGATTTGTCTTGAGATGAGCTTTTACACAACAGTAAAACATGGAATGTTGTGTCTAACTGTGACATAATAAGGGCACCAAAATAATTAGTTTGAAAACTTGTTGCACGTTTGTGATGATGTAAGATTAAGATGAACACGAATGCAATGCACCGGGAATCGATAGAATCGAGTGAGTCTGAAAGCAGAACAGTGCTGTGTGGGTGTTGGGAACAGTCACAACAAACATGGCCAGTGTGACAGCCTCCTTATTGACATTGCAGAATGAGACACTTCAAGAGAGTAGATTTTTAAAGAGACACCATCTTAGTGTGTGTGTGTGTGTGTGTGTGTGTGTGTGTGTGTGTGTGTGTGTGTGTGTGTGTGTGTGTTTGATGGTGATCTGTGAGGTCTTGGTGTTTCGGACAGTGTGTGTGTGTGTGTGTGTGTGTGTGTGTGTGTGTGTGTGTGTGTGTGTGTGTGTGTGTGTGTGAGATGGCTGACCTGATGGTGATCTGTGAGGTCTTGGTGAGTCGGACACTTTGTGTGTGTGTGTGTGTGTGTGTGTGTGTGTGTGTGTGTGTGTGTGTGTGTGTGTGTGTGTGTGTTTGATGGCTGACCTGATGGTGATCTGTGAGGTCTTGGTGAGTCGGACACTTTGTGTGTGTGTGTGTGTGTGTGTGTGTGTGTGTGTGTGTGTGTGTGTGTGTGTGTGTGTGTGTGTGTGTGTGTTTGATGGCTGACCTGATGGTGATCTGTGAGGTCTTGGCGAGTCGGACACTTTGTGTGTGTGTGTGTGTGTGTGTGTGTGTGTGTGTGTGTGTGTGTGTGTGTTTGATGGCTGACCTGATGGTGATCTGTGAGGTCTTGGCGAGTCGGACAGCACTCTTGAGGCCTGTGTAGATTTGTCCCATTTCTATGGCTCCCTCCAGTCCCACCACCTCAACACGCTTATCACTCATGTCTAAAGGAACAGAAACAAAACATGAAACATGCCTTTAAATGGAGAAACATCACTCTTTACTAAGTAAAAATGTCTCGCTGTAATATTAGAGGTACAAACACTATGAGACCCCACAGTTAATAACAACACACCCCAGAGTGTATTACTCCTTACTTACTGGACCTAATTGTCTTAACAACCATTTTTGCCAAATAAACCATCCAAGCTGCCTGGGAGTAAGGAGTGAGTCTGGAAAGATGCACGTATAAGACACGGCCCTTGAACGAGTCTCACCTTGAGGGCTGACTTTTAAGTCTTCGGGGTCTACGATAACTTCCGGCAGTTCCTGGTTCACGCGGTCACTCTTTTTGGCTTCGCCCCACAGGTTAGATCCACCATGCATGCTGGGGATATTGAGCACAGCGATGCCTTCCAGAGAGAGGTTACTGAGGTCCAGCTGAATGCCACAACACTACACAGGACAGGATGAGTTCATTAAAGGCTTACTGTGGTGTTTTATTAAAGATGCCCAAGAATAAATTAACACCTCATCAAATGGGGCTCACATAAGCCTACTTTGTCCTTTATAGGGCACGTGACAGAATAATTATTAAAAAATGGTTACAAAATACTACTACTACTACTACTACTACTACTACTACTACTACTACTACTAATAATAATAATAATAATAATAACTAGAATGTACATTTCCTGAAGAAAATGTAAATGGTGCTTGCACATGGCAAGTTCCACTCATCGTGCTGAGGGTTTTGATATGTCACATGTCCATGTTGTGCTAAATTTTGATTTTCACTTGAAATCACGTGACGTCATCAGAATACCCGTGAGGACGTTCCACTCATCGTTCTGAGTGTTTTGATATGTCACATGTCCATGTTGTAAAAAGTTTTTTAATTTTGCATATTTTGGGGGCGGGGCCTCGGGCCAACCGAAAGGCCAGTCGGTACACCGATTTAGATAGTTCGAAAGCTTGCCGAGTTATAAACCTCCAAAGTTTATAATGGGAGTCAATGGGAAAAAAGGCCACTTTGAGACCCAGTACCAGAAGTACCGGTACTCGGATTGCTTAGAAAAGTAATAGCACACCTCTCCGCGATGAGCCGGTCAATTTGACACCTCATTCATGGGTCTAGTACAGGGTCTAGGACAACACTCAAAGAGCCATTTGGACCCGTTTCCCACAGAAAAAAAAACACAGGGAGCCACAAAACCCTTTTGACATCTAAAATGAAGATAAAACTGCATATATTGTTTTTTTACCTTTATGGAAAGTACAGAAAAAACTGTAGTGTGTTGTATTTACAGTATGAAATCAATGAACTGCTACCGAGTAAACAAAATTTTATTTCTGCAGGCAAACAAAAATATTTTAAACAGTTTTCGAACTAACCTTAACTAAAAAGACGCCGGGTTGAAGGTTACTTTCAAATAAAATGTGCAATGTCTAATCGAGTCCTCTTCGTATTAATGACCAAAATTCTAACTTGCCGGCTGCAGCGAACCAAAAATGCGTCTGCTTCTGTGTCGGATTTCGCAAGTCGGCGGTTATGACGCATATTTTGAGCGACAAAAAAATTAAACACGGTTTATTTTAACGTTACGAGAGCATCATAATCTTAGGATTTATAATTGCAATATTTTTTTTAAAAACTAACTAAAATAAATTTAAATTAAATATTTATTTTACAAATCTACAGGGAGCCGCAGCAGAGGGATGAAAGAGCCACTTGCGGCTCCGGAGCCGCGGGTTGCCGACCCCTGGTCTAGGACAAAAGCTGTGAGACAAGTTACGCGCCAAAGTTTTGTCCAGAAGAGTAAGCACAATAGTAAGAATGTTGCTTTGCAAGCACCATTAATAATAATAATAATAATAATAATAATAATAATAATAATAATAATAATAATAATAATATGCAATTATGTATGACATGTTAAGTTTAAGGGCCATGTTTAAGGGCCCAACAGTGGCAGCGATGGAGCTTCATCCCCAAGCTTTCAGTCAACAACCCAGAGCATCAACCATACGAGCCACCAGTTCCCTTGTGATAACACTGTGTCACTTTATTTCCTTCATGTAGAAGCTTTAGCTTTGAAGAACTGCATTTCTGTCATGGATCACAGATGGTGGCTTGACGTATCAGGATCTTACCTCTATGGTGAGGCACTCCTTCAGCTTCTTACAGGACGCTGAGATCGTCTCCGAGGTGGCAAACTCAAAGTACCAGAGCTTGTTCTTCATTCTGAATTCAAACAGAGACATTTCCATACGAACAGAACACACAGTTAATACACGCTGAGAAGCAACATGTCACACAATACATGCGTCATGCTGCCCCCTGCTGGTGACGATTAAACACTAAACCCTGACCTACGGTAACATAAAGATATCTTATTAATATACAATAAACTCCCACCTGCTGTTGAATTTCTGTGGATGTTTTTCACGCATGGTGTGAAAACGGTGCGCAATCGACGCATCCTACAAAAATAAACATCATCAATTAACAAACGTAAGCATTAATCGTGTGACACTTTTTAATGCAGTGGTTTTTAATATTATCTCAGTATCTGTCTGGCGTCCGACTTCGTAAAATCCTAGTGTTGTATTGCAAAACACTTACACACACACACACACAGACACTCACACACACTCACACACTCACACACACACACACACACACACACACACACACACACACACACACACACACACACACACACACACACACACACACACACAGAGCCCCACACAGGCAGATAAGACACACAAGTGATGAGTGATGAGGAATTCATGAGAGATGAGGGATTAAGGATGATTGATGAGTGATGAGAGATGAGGGTTGAGGGACAGATGATGAGAGATAAGGGACAATTGATGAGAGATGAGGGACATATGATGAGGGATGAGAGATGAGGGACAGATGAGAGATGAGGGACAGATGAGAGATGAGGGACAGATGATAAGAGATGAGGGATGAGGGACATATGATGAGAGATGAGGGACATATGATGAGAGATGAAGGACAGATGATGAGGGATGAGGGATGAGGGACAGATGATGAGGGATGAGGGACAGATGATGAGAGATGAGGGATGAGGGACAGATGATGAGAGATGAGGGATGGATTATGAGGGATGAGAGAGTGTGGATGAATGATGAAGGATGAGTTATGAGGGATGAGAAATAAGTGATGAGGGATGAGTTATCAGGGATGAGTGATGAGGGATGAGAGATAAGTGATGAGAGATGACAGAGGAATGTTGAGTAATGAATGATGAGGGATGAGTGATGAGGGATGAATGATGAGGGATGAGTGATGAGGGATAAGTGATTCTCTTACCACTCCGATGGAGAAGTAGTTGTTTATGATCTCATAAGGCACAGGGTCTCCTTTCTCCTGACTGTCCTCCATCACCACCTCCACACTCCAGCGGTCCATCATTACCGGAGTGCTGAACTCCAGCTCTTTCAGGATCCGGCTTAGGTCCACGCCATCGTAACCTGCACATACACATCATCTCCGATTCGTTTGCTGTCATGAAACAAAATTCTTTAGTAAAACCTGGATGTAGAATGAACTCACTTAAGGGCAAGAGAGCAAGATGTGAGGATGAGACTTGGCATAAAATGTAAAAAAGACAACAACTTGAGAATATCTTTACTACAGTGTAGGTGCTACGCCTTTCCCCATGGATGCAGTTATTTAGTCTGAAATACTGCTTTGAGATTCTTTGCTAAAATAAACGATTAATGATAAAATGAATACAATTTTCCCTGAGCTGATGTTCTTACCTCCTCCCCATCGCAGACACCGCGCCAGGTCATTCCCCGTGCCGAGTGGAAGCACAGCCACTGGGGGGCGCACTGGCAGGTTGGCCTTATCTATGGGAGGGTGAGAGGAAGAATAACAGTCGCATCAGAATAAAAGATGACAGCAGATTGTTTTCATCAGAGCTGCTACACTTTAATGGTGATTAGCTATAGACTCAGAGCCTTTCTTCTGATTTAGGGAAGATTGGATTGGATTGGATAATTCCAATCATTTGAAGAGAAATCATCATGTAATTACAGATTTAATAATCTGTAAAATTTCTCTCTTCTCTCCTCTTCTCTTCTCTTCTCTTCTCTTCTCTTCTCTTCTCTTCTCTTCTCTTCTCTCAGTCAGTGCTTTAAAGTTCTGGTGCTACAAGAAGAGCTGCTGTATCTTTAAAGCTCTCTCACTGTCCTCTGGATCTCCACCACCTCAAACAGTCTAGCAATAATTTTCATATGTTCTTTTAGGACAGAGGAACTAACAAAGGAAGTAAAGAAGGCAGAAAGGAAGGGAGGAGGTGAAGGAGGAAGGGAGGTTGAAATTCTAACCAATGGCATCGAGGATCCAGCCCACAGTCCCATCACCTCCACACACTAATATTCTGTAGTCCTGCAGATCCCTGAAGAAGCTCAACCTGGTGAGGAAACAAACTACAGTCAGCCGTTTAATTCGAGAAAGATGTCAATCCTGTGACTCGGGCGAAAAAGAGATTAATCTGTTTAGCTGATTTGAAGAGCAATATATATATATATATATATATATATATATATATATATATATATATATATATATATATATATATATATTATTGTCAAAAAAAATATATATCAGGTGTGAAAAGTGCTGTAAACAAAGAATGCTTTCAGAAATAGAAATAATGAGTGTTTATTTCTGTCAATTTACAAAATGCAAAGTGAGCAAACGAAAGATCGAAATCAAATCAATATTTTGTTTTGCCTTCAAACCGGCACGAAGCGATGGCACGACCCCCACGGAGCCCTGATCTCGACATTATCGAGTGTGTCTGGGATTACATGAAGAGACAGAAGGATGTGAGAAAGCCTACAGAACATCCACAGAAGATCTGTGGTCAGTTCTCCAAGACGTTTGGAACGACCTACCGGCCGAGTTCCTTCACAAACTGTGTGTAAGTGTACCTAGAAGAATTGCTGCAGTTTTGAAGGCAACGTGTGGTCACAGCAAATATTGATGTGATTTAGATTTCTCTTTTGTTCGTTCACTGCATTTTGTTCATTTATGAAAATAAATGTTTAACACTTTTATTTTTTTAAAGCATTCTTTGTTTGGAGCGTTTTTTCACACCTGCCTAAAACTTTTGCACAGTACTGTATATCATTTCATTTTCTACCGCTTATCCGAACTTCTCGGGTCGCGGGGAGCCTGTGCCTATCTCAGGCGTCATCGGGCATCGAGGCAGGATACACCCTGGACGGAGTGCCGACCCATCGCAGGGCACACACACTCTCATTCACATACACACACACACACACACACACTACGGACAATTTTCCAGATATGCCAATCAACCTACCATGCATGTCTTTGAACCGGGGGAGGAAACCGGAGTACCCGGAGGAAACCCCCGAGACACGGGGAGAACATGCAAACTCCACACACACAAGGCGGAGGTGGGAATCGAACCCCCAACCCTGGTGGTGTGAAGCAAACGTGCTAACCACTAAGCCACCATACCCTCTCTCTCTCTCTCTCTCTCTATTTATATATATATCTTTTAAATAGATTAATAATAAAAACAGCACCACAGAGAAAAATCCTTACCCTGGTCCAGGTCCACCGTTGTTCAGGTTAAAAACCTGTCGAGGGTTTAACAAGAACTGTAATTTGCGCAGAACTCTGTAAAACAAAGAAAAACGGCTTTAATGTAGTACATCAGATTTAAATACATGTGCTCTTTACAGCAGGTGTGTAAGAGATTCGTGTTAATGAGAAGACGAAAGGTCAACGCTTTAAGGTTAAATTCTGCTCTGTGACTAACGATTAATCAAGTCTCTCCGATCGGCTGCTATTTTTTATTACAATTTTTAAATTAAACATTTTCAGCTTTTCTTCCTTTAAATATTTTCACCAAATAAAAGAAAAATAATAATAAAAAAAAAGTCATCTGCACAAACTATTAGGACTTTTACTTTCCGAAAGAAACTCATAATTATAATTCTATAAATATGTGAGATTTCTTAACGCTTTTCTTCTTCAACGCTTTTTCACATTTCATTTCAAAAAGAAAAACCAGCGTCACGTTTCAAGACCATATTCATAAGACGTTTCTCGAGTTACACTTTGGGAGTTCAACTTGAAAGGAGAAGGAAGAAGAGAAATAAGAGGAGGAGGAAGAGGAGGAGGAGGAGGAGGAGGAGGAGGAGGAAGAGAAATAAGAAGAAGAAGAAGAAGAAGAAGAGAAAGAAGAAAAAGAAGAGAAAAATTGGAAGAGGAGAAAGAAGAAGAAGAAGAAGAAGAAGAAGACGAAGAAGAAGAAGAAGAAAAAGAAGAAGAAGACAAAGAAGAAAAAGAAGAAGAAGACGAAGAACAAGAAGAAAAAGAAGAAGAAGAAGAAGAAGAAGAAGATGATGAAGAAGAAGCTTATAAAGCAAAACAGTATGTTGGCTTTATAAGCAAGCATCAGGTAAAGAAGAAGAAAAAGAATCAGAAGAATCACAAGCATAAGAAAAAAAAGAAAAATAAGAAGAAGAATCAGTTCTCTCACCTCTCACCCTGTTTGCCTCCACTTTTAGGGTTCACAAACACCAGAAGCGGATGAGTGTTAGGAATTGGAATGACCTGTGTGAAGACAACGAGCCCTCAGTACACTATAGTATAGTATATTACTCATAGGGTCTGTCAGCGTTCTGTAACTAACTGGTCTCAATATTAACTGTAACTATAAACACATCGAACTCAGCTCTGTGTCGGTTCGGGCCACATCAACACACCCCGTCTTCTCTCTTTACTCCTCAGATACATTTTAACCCATGAGCAAAATGAACACATGACCACGTGAGCACTCAGCAGTAAGCGTAAGCGACGTACCTGCAGTACCTGTCCATCAGGTGTAGTGTAGTACCCAGTGTCATCTGATGCTCCGTTCTTCACGAAGTTCTGCCTCTCCTAAAGAGCAGCGAGAGCGACACAGACGGTTCAGTAAAACGGAAATAAACGCAATATTGCAAAAAAAATACTATTTGCTCCTGCTTTTGTTGCCCATGTTGACGAGTGAACGTCTTCGTCACGTCTCACTCCACAATGTGAAGCTCATATGAAAGTAAACACTCAGGAGACACTTAAAGAATTCGTTTGTTTATACCGATTGCAAATGTCCCATAAGTCGATTCTAATTGCACGTATTGGTAAAAAGAGTTCAAATAAAAAAATAAAATACATATAATGAAATGAAAATAGACATGAGTATTGTTAAGGGCATTAAAGGTGGGGTCTCCGAATTTTGAGAAATGCTTCAGAAAACCGAAAAAAAAAACAAAAAAACAACAAAACAAACGTGTAGCCAATGAGCAGAAAGGGGCGGGTCTTGTCAATATGGGCGGAGAAAGTGTTCAGTGCGCATGTGTGACGTTAGCAGAAAGCGGTTTTAACAGTGATATGGAGGATAAAAACAAAGAAAGAAAGCGAAGAAAGACTTACGATAAGGCAAGAAGTAGGACGTGTTAATATAGGATCAGCTTTCCAGCGCTGGAGAGAACTGAAGGAGCAGGAAGTTGGCCACATATTCACAGATTGGAGTTTCCCGAGTCAATAACTCCTGAGCTAAACGCTGTTACTACACAAATAACACCTCTTTTCTATCGTAGTAATGTAGAGAGGCAGCTACAACCGCGTTTTGTGTAGTAACAGCGTTTAGCTCAGGAGTTATCGACTCGGGAAACTCCGACCTGTGAATATGTGTCCGACTTTACTTAAGACGCCGAGGCGCTTTTTTCCTTCTCGATAGGTGAGTAACATTGGTTTTGCTTTGTTACACAGAACTAATATATGCCTTTGTCCTTTACATGATTATGCTTGTGTGGCATTTTTGCTTGTTTGTTTATCTGCAATCGTATTGTTCTTCCCTTCAGCTATGATAAAGACACATTTCTTTTCATTAGTTGCCTGGGTTACGTATGTATGTGTGGGCGGAGCTATCGATACAGCGGTGGGACCCGTTTGGGTTAGGGGCGTGTTTGTTTTGGTGATTTTATACGTCAACATTGGCTTTCAAAAATCAGAGACCCCACCTTTAATCTGAAATCAACACATGACTGAAACATGGGTCATTTTATATAAATCACTTATGTATTAAAACTACCTTAATGGCGGGGTAAATGGCCCACGGTGGTAAAATGTGGTCTCTCAGTGGTCCTAAGTTACACTCTAAAGGCTCCTGGTTGGCGCATTCGTTATGACGCTGAAACAGGAAGTGACAACACCAACATGAAAAATCAGCCTCCTGAAAAATGTACATCACTGTTCGGTCATTTCGACTTCAGCGAGCCTGCATGGCATTCGGAATATTCTACAAAAGTGAATAAATGTTTCATATTATATTAATTATAACTGTTTATTATCTGTTCGTGAATGCTTTCTTTTGGTCAGATTCTCACCGCGGTATGGCACCACACACAGCTTTTTCCTTGCAAACCCTTAATCTTCTTCTGACACTTGTCACATTTCCCAGACTCACAGATCCCAGTCACCCAGTCGTGGGCTGAAACCTGGGAACAAACACACACACACACACACACACACACACACACACACACACACACACACAAACACACACACTCAATACTGGAGTCTTATACTAAGGAAAAACAAGTCCAGACAAGCCGTGTTATGCTGGAATGCAGTCGCCCAATTGAACTTTTCATAACTTTTACATTGCCAAGGCAACCAGAGCAAAACACCGGGACTGGTTTAAGACTTGGCAAATCTCTTATGCTGCATATTTGTCCTTCATATTCCACATTCTTCTGACGGACAAATGGTCTGTGTGTCATGGTTAGATCACCAACGAACGGAGACGAACGGCATATCCTGAGAATCTCCCTCCCACATCCATGTTTCACAATGCGGTGTCTGTCTTCCTTCCATTAAAAATCCCTCTTTCAAAGCTGAGCTCCTGCTTTATTTCATTACGGTTGATCACATTTAGGTTTAAAATATATTAGGTTTCAAATAAATTATGTTTTAAAATGAGTAACATGATTATAAAAAGTGATTAATGCTCAAATGTCCAAAGCAATGTGGAATATAAAGAGGTCAAAGCTAATGACAAGCTAGCCAGCTAGCTAAGTGCTTTTATACAGTAAAATAGACCCCTGATTAAGAAGAGCTTTTTGTTTATCCATCCTATATATTTGATGCATGCTTAAGATTCACAGTCAATCTTAGTGTTATTATTTATTGGTAGCTAGTGCACTTGATGCTAGCTACAGGCTTATAGCAACATGCTATTTATGTTAAATTCAGTTACTGTTATATAACAGTAAGGTCACATTTGTTTCACAAAAATATCACTAAATGAAATATAAGTATTAGTTTATTGTACAGTAATACCTCGAGATACGAGTTTAATTCGTTCCGTGACCTCGCTCGTATCTCAATTTGCTCGTATCTCAAAGCAATTTTCCCCGTTTAAATGAATTGAAATCCCATTAATCCGTTCCAGCTCGCAAAATTCCGCTCCGGTTGTTTTGTTTATGTGTATTGAATATGAAAATGTTACAGTACCTGTATTTATAAATAACAAATATTGTATAAAAACATACAGTAATAAAAGAGAATGTTAAAAAAAAAACTGCTTTTACTTTAAAGTGTATTAATTACCTTGGAGATCAGACGACTCGAGCTAACGGAAGACGCGCACGGAGGTCGAGGGAGGAGTAAACAGGCGGAGGAGTTAGGAGGAATTACAATTCACTTTCGTTCACTTACTCGCTAATGTACACTCTTAATGCTACTTTATACTTAAATGGAACTTAACTAAACGAAGTTAACTGAAATTCTCTTAACTTAACCGAACTTAATTTCTGTTTTCTTTACATTCATTTTGCTTAATTTTCTTCATCACTTTTCTATTCATTTGTTTTTGCCTTTTTTGTCACTCTTTCCTCACTAACATCTGCCGGTCGTTTTAATAAAAACCCGTCCAAGGGGGTTTGTTTCTTCCTCTCTGTTTATTTACTCCCGTATCTCATACGCGGTTGTTGGGGATCTTTGTTTCGGCGAAGTTGGCTCGGATGCTCGTATCTCAAAAATTTGTTCGTATCACAATGCAAAAATTCGGTCGAATCACAGCTCGTATCTCAAAGAATTCGTATGTCAATGCACTCGTATGTCGAGGTATCGCTGTAAAAAAAAATCGTTTGTTTTGTAATGCGGTGTGTGAAGGAAAGCTGGTGCTAGCGTCAGTTATCCTCCACGAAGATGCTAACATTACTACTACAATTTATCTAGTAAAATGCCAATAATTAATTCATCCATATGTTTTATTTGTAGCATTTTCTGTTTGGTAGTTTTTACAATTAATTTAAACACATTGAGACTGACTAGGTTTCTACACTGCTATGTTTAAAAGAATTTGTTAAAGCTTTACAGTAGCTGTGAATTAACACACGACTTCGTCCGTAGCGATCGAGAGGCTAGAGAAATCGTACCCCGGCCTCCTTCTTGGATTTGACGTAGGTGCGAGTGCACGGAGCTGGATTCCTGTTGGCGCAGCGCCCGTGGACGGTGTACTTGCAGCCTGCGGGAGGACAGAGAGCAGATGATGACACGAACGCTTGATTTACAGGAATCACCTGAGGACTTGGGGGTCTGTGAGATACTGACATGTGCAGCAGAGGCCCTGTTTGCGCAGCCCGAGGAGCATGCACTGACACACGTTACAGTACACCGGCTTGTTAAAATGCTTCATCCTCCACAGGTGCTGCCCGTCCGTCTGAGTCATCTGAGGAGAGACAGGAAATGTTTACAGATCTGTGAGGACTGTGATGCGGACACAGTATAAGACTAACAATAAATTTGGGATGCTTTAAGATTTATAGAAGGAGCCTCCAATGTCAGTGCTTTCCAGTTTTGGGTACAAGAGCAAAAATAAATAAACAAACAAACAAACAAACAAACAAATAAATAAATAAATAAAAAGAGTAGTAATAATAATAATAAAAAGAGAAATAATAATAATAATAATAATAATAATAATAATAATAATAATAATAATCAATTTTATTTAAAGACACCTTTCAGGGCACTCAAAGACACCGTACAGTTGAGTGGTGATGATAAAATCAATACAACAATCAACAATTATTGACATTAAATAGTTTAAAATTGATCATTCATTCATTCATTCATTTTCTACCGCTTATCCGAACTTCTCGGGTCACGGGGAGCCTGTGCCTATCTCAGGCGTCATTGGTCATCGAGGCAGGATACACCCTGGACGGAGTGCCAACCCATCACAGGGCACACACACTCTCATTCACTCACACACACTCACACACTACGGACAATTTTCCAGAGATGCCAATCAACCTACCATGCATGTCTTTGGACCGGGGGAGGAAACCGGAGTACACGGAGGAAACCCCCGAGGCACGGGGAGAACATGCAAACTCCACACACACAAGGCGGAGGCGGGAATCGACCCCCAACCCTGGTGGTGTGAGGCGAACGTGCTAACCACTAACCCCCTTAAAACTGATCAGAGAAAGCTAAGTGAGTTTTAAGACATGATTTAAAAGTAGTCAGACAGTCACTTTCTCGTATAGATTGTGGAAGGGAATTCCAGAGATTAGGAGCAGCATAACTAAACGCTCTATACCCCATAGTGGCTAAACGAACAGAAGGTACAGGAACAGAAGAACAGAGTAAAAGATAGGAAGTTTATAGACGTCATAACTCAAGTGATAACAGGAACCTAACTTGTGTTGGAGATGTTCTATCTTTAGCATGACATTGGGAAACGCTGTTATAGGAAAACGAGCGGAAACTTAACAGCGAATTCACACTTCCACCACCGCTTATTTCACAACTCTGACAGTGATTATTTTCCTATCACCGCACTTCATGCATTGTTTACACATGAAACGAACATGAACTTTCTTTTTAACAGTAGGTGAAAATCTAACCAAAGATGACACACTGTGTTACTAAAATGGAAGTAAAAGCTTCATTTAAGCTCATTACTGAGTGAAATTAGTCACCTTGATACTGTTTCCCTATACACACACACACACACACACACACACACACAGACACAGACACAACTAACCCTTAAGTACACACAACTATTTTTAGTAAATAACAACTGATTTTTTGCAGTGTGTGCGCACAAGTACACAAGACTACACACTGTTACACACCGTTTAGCTGAGTTTGTACTATTTATAGCTGCTTAGTTACAAGAGACCTTCAGTTGCTCTGACTCAGTGAGCGCTGGCCGCTTCAAAACAGACCGAAGGAGATATGAAACTGCAAACCACCAAAATAAACTGCGAGCAGGCTGCGAGCGCACAATAAACCGCCACGCTCCAGGATGGAAATAGACTGAGGGGAAATCCCTCCACATACTTCACTTCGCAGCATGTAGCCTAGCATGAAGATCTGAAATCTCAGACACAAATGCAAATCGGAAGCTGGGGAGTATTCATAGCGTTTTGTTTAGGGTGTTCACTTGTGTATTACTGACCGTCACGTTTCAGCATGTAACGGAGACGTTCCTCAGCTCGGGGATGGGTAAGGGAATGCAGAAGGAACTCGGAATTTGGAAACGGAACATATTTCGTGGAGGGATAGATCACACCCACAGTTCACGTTCCTAACTGCAACACTGATCTGACACATTTCGAAGTGTGTGTGCGTGTGTGTGTAGGAGGGCAGGGTTGTGTGTTCGATACCACAATACTGTGTAAATGCCAAGTACAATAAACCGCAGAGTTTCAGTTCATGACAGTGGATGTGAAGAGTGCAGCACGCACGTACGCACACACGCACACACACACACACACACACACACACACACACACACACACACACACACACACACACACACATACAGCAACTATCAGAGCAGCATTTACTGTAGCAGTATGTGAAAGAGGAATGTAAACATGGCATTAGGACATGAGAAAAGCGTTCTTAAAAAAAAAAGCATTCTAACCATGTGTTTGTGTGTGTTTATGTGTGTGTGTGTGTGTGTGTGTGTGTGTGTGTGTCTAACCTTCAACCCCAGTAGGACCAGTAAAGGCACATTGTTCATTCCTCCTTCCAACCACTCTTCCAGTGACACGGTTCCACTGCTGTCCGAGTCAATCGCCGTCATCATGTCCTTTAGCACCTAGAACGAGAGAAGAAGGTAAAGCTAACGTTTCTGTCTGTTTACCATCATTAACAATATTTCTTCATCCTACATCGTCATGTTGTAATCAAAACCACAGTGAAGTTTGAAGTCAGCACTTTTTTAACAGAAGTTGGTCAATTTATATTATAAAATTATAGTGTAGAAACACTGTGGCAGCTTTAAGTGGTGCACCAGTGCTTTCATTACTGGATCAACATTATCCTTGTGGCCATTAGGCAAAACCAACCGAACAAGCGTCAGCAACAAAACATGTCTCTGCATGCGCGTCACTTACACTGTGGCGAGAGGGAAAAAATCATTTGCTTTAACGTCAAATATGCAAACAAGTTCTAAAAAGTCTGACAGGGCTGAGCTACAGCAAGACATCTAAGCAATTTAACAAGTTATGAAGGTATGTCACACTTGCTGGCAGGTCAACACACACACACACACACACACACACACACACACACACACACACACACACACACACACACACACACACACACACACACACTCACACAGACACACAGAGACACACACACATACAGACACAGACACACACAGACACATACATAAACACATACACAGACACACTAATTGACACAGACACACACACACACACACACACACACACACACACACACACACACACACACACACACACACACACACACACACACACAGACACCCACAAAGACACACACACACACAGACACACATGTACACACACAGACACGCACACACACAATGACACTCACACAGACACACATTTACACACACACACAGACAGTCACTGACGTTCACACAGACACATTTACACACACAGACACACACACACACACACAATGACACTCACACAGACACACTCACTGACACAGACACACACACAGACACACACACACTGACACAGACACACTCACTGACACAGACACACAAACACACTGACACAGACACACTCACTGACACAGACACACACACAGACACACACAGACAGTCACTGACGCTCACACAGACACACATTTACACACACAGACATGAACACACACAATGACACTCACACAGACACACTGACACAGACACACACAGACACAGACACACACACAGACACAGACACACACACAGACACAGACAGACACAGACACAGACACACACACACACAGACACACACAGACACACACAGACACAGACACACACAGACACAGACACACACACAGACACACACACAGACACAGACACACACACAGACACACACACAGACACACACACACTCACTGACACAGACACCCACACAGTCACTGACGCTCACAAAGACACACATTTACACACACACACACACACACACACACTCGCTGACACACACAGACAGAGAGAAGACGGTACACTCACAGGTCTGAGCTCTGACACATCCCAGCCCAGATAGTCAGCTGCATGCATCATTTGAGTGATAATCCGATCCACTTCCTGTGACCAAGAAAAAGATTTGACAAAGTTAATCATATAAACAGCTGCCTGAACAAACACATGATCGAACAAACATGTAATCAAATTAATACTTGTCTAAATCAAACACCTGATTAAACAAACATCAAATCAATAAGCTGATAAATAAACATCTGGTCAAATTCTAACCTGATCAGACAAACATCTGATTAATAAAACACCTGTAAATCAACCTCCAATCAAATATACTTCTGATCGGAAAAACAGTTTAGCAACTAAACGCCTGATTTAATAAGCAGCTAATCAGACAGACAGGTAGGCAGGAAGACAGACAGAGGTGGGCCATCAGACAGACAAGACAGACAGACTAAAAGAGATTGGACAACAAACAGACAGACAGACCGAAAGAGGTGGGCCATCAGACAGACAAGACAGACAGACAGAGGTGGGCCATCAGACAGACAAGACAGACAGACAGAGGTGGGCCATCAGACAGACAAGACAGACAGACAGACAGACAGACAAAAAGAGATTGGACAACAAACAGACAGACAGACAGACCGACAGAGGTGGGCCATCAGACAGACAAGACAGACAGACAGACAAGACAGACAGACAGACAGGCAAAAAGACACATTGGACAACAAACAGACAGACAGACAGGTAGACAGACAGAGGTGGGCCATCAGACAGCAAGACATACAGACAGACAGACAGACAGACAAAAAGACAGATTGGACAACAAACAGACAGACAGACAGACAGGTAGACCGACAGAGGTGGGCCATCAGACAGACAGAGAGACAAGACAGACAGACAGACAGACAGGCAAAAAGACAGATTGGACAACAAACAGACAAACAGACAGGTAGACCGACAGAGGTGGGCCATCAGACAGACAAGACAGAAGGACAGACAGACAAAAAGACAGATTGGAGATCAGACAGACAGACAGGCAGACAGAGGTAGGCTATTAGACAGACAGACAGTCAAAAAGACAGATCAGATTTCAGGCAGGCAAGCAGGCAGGCAGACAGACAGACAGAGGGAGGCCATCAGACAGACAAGACAGGCACACAAAAAGACAGGTCAGACATCAGACAGACATACACACGCAGACACACACACACACACACAACCAGGACATCCAACTACTGTAGCATGGCATCAGACAGACATGTAGGAAGGCAGGCCATCAGACAGATAGACAGACAGACAGACAGACAGACAGACAGACAGACAGAGACATGACTTACTGAACTGTCCAGGACTCCGTTGCCGTCTCGGTCATACAGTTTAAAAGCAACTGAGGAAAGACAGATGAGATTTAGCTTCTTAGCGCTGAGTTAATGGAAACAACGCAGTGTTAAAACATGCTCAGACTCACACTCCAGTTTGTCTCGAGGCTGCCCGTCCTCCAGCAGGGAGAAATAACAGGACACGTCTTTAAGGAAGACCTCCCCTTAGAGACAGAACAAAAACAAACAGTGCTTTATCACTTACTGAGGTCATTAAAGTGTGGAGAAAAACGCAAACAGAGAACGATGAAATGACGCCAAAAGAACATGTTCACTAGAGGATTTAACCCTGAATGAAAAGTTGTTTTTTTTTAA
This sequence comes from Tachysurus fulvidraco, assembly GCF_022655615.1. Lineage (NCBI taxonomy): Eukaryota > Metazoa > Chordata > Actinopteri > Siluriformes > Bagridae > Tachysurus > Tachysurus fulvidraco. The sequence continues at coordinate 18,350,345 of NC_062540.1, forward strand.
TCAGTCGTCTCATTTTTTCCTCTTACTCCTTATTAAACATTTTATAACGTTTAAAGACAAGATGCTACAGATTGACCTTCGGATTTCTAGTTTAATCCGAATATACACCGTGGACATCGTGCTTTTATTAAGAAACATTTTTATCTTGACATTTCCTTCTGGTTTGGGTTGCTGTCGTGTTGCAGGATGCACTCAGATTTTTGTCTGTTTGTTAGCAGTGACCTCAAACAGACGTAAACATTATGGAGTTTTGCGAAACATTAATAATATTAGCGCGAGAAGGCGTCAGGGCTTCAGAGACTCACTGGCCTCGTCGGAGGTCTTGAAGCTGTTGAAGAGCCGCTCACACAGATCCTCGGGGAACTCGTCAACCTCCAGATACGTTTTCAGGAAGAGACGGAAGCCTTCCGCGTCAATGCACTGACGGATGTAGGAGAAAGAAAATGTGTTCAATGAGTAATGAACACGGCTAGTTCCACTCATCACACACTCACACATACTCATCTTACTTACTCACACACTCACACACACAGTCATACACACACCTGATCTGAAAAATATCTGAGCAAATTTACAATTTATAAAAGTAAAAACCTGATTAAATAAACAGACAGACAGACACAGTGACAGTTAGACAGATGGACAGCAGACAGACCAATCAAGAGACACAGACTAACAGACAGACAGAGACAGGTAGGCAGATAGACAGACAGACCTATAATGAGACACACAGACAGAGAGACATACAGACAGACTCATAAACAGACACACAGACAGACAGTCAGAGAGACAGACCTACAGACAGACCCATAAAGAGACACACAGACAGGCAAGTCAGACAGACAGACAGACAGACAGACAGACAGACAGACAGACAGACTCATAAACAGACACACAGACAGACAGTCAGAGAGACAGACACACAGACCGACGGAAACTGGTAGACAGACAGACATACAGACAGACCCATAAAGAGACACACAGACAGACAGTCAGAGAGACAGTCAGACAAACAGACAGAGACTGGTAGACAGACAGACAGACCCATAAACAGACACAGACAGACAGTCAGACAGACAGGCAGACATACAGACAGACACACAGACAGACAGACAGACAGACAGACAGACCCATAAACAGACACACAGACAGACAGACAGACAGACCCATAAACAGACACACAGACAGACAGACAGACAGACAGACAGACAGACCTATAAACAGACAGACAGACAGACAGACAGACAGACCTATAAACAGACACACAGACAGACAGACAGACAGACAGACCTATAAACAGACACACAGACATGCAAGTCAGACAGACAGACAGACAGACAGACAGACCTATAAACAGACAGACAGACAGACAGACCCATAAACAGACACACAGACAGACAGACAGACAGACAGACAGACAGACAGACAGACAGACAGACAGACCTATAAACAGACACACAGACAGACAGACAGACAGACCTATAAACAGACACACAGACAGACAGACAGACAGACAGAAAGACCTATAAACAGACACACAGACAGACAGACAGACCTATAAACAGACACACAGACATGCAAGTCAGACAGACAGACAGACAGACAGACCGACCTATAAACAGACACACAGACAGACAGACAGACAGACAGACAGACAGACCGACCTATAAACAGACAGACAGACAGACAGACCTATAAACAGACACACAGACAGACAGACAGACAGACACACAGACAGACCGACCTATAAACAGACAGACAGACAGACAGACCTATAAACAGACACACAGACAGACAGACAGACAGACAGACAGACAATAGGCAGACACACAGACACAGAAACACTTACACTTAAATGTCCTAATGAGGAATATTTTATAGATTTTTTTAAGGACTCACTGGTGAGATTTTCATTCTTTACAATAATTCATCAGTAAAACTTAACAAATCTTACAGTACTTAGATTATTATTATTAGTTAAAATAAAAGGCTCTTCAATGACGAATCTAACGGAGCAGGTAATTATTCACAGCGTCTTATTAGAGCTTCATGTGCAAGATTATAATGCAGTCGTGTGTAAATATGGTACTGAAAAAAGGAAAAGAATTCGAACCGTAACGCCGTAACATAACAGCCGTGTTCCTGAGGGATGACGAGTTTCCTCCCACTGGTGCTGCACTACAAACCCAAACCCAGTTCTGTGTCTCAGCACTAACACCGTCCTCCTTTCACAGGGACAAACGCAAACTTTAACGCCCTGAGGACACCTGTGAGCTCCTTTAGTGGAAATCATGACGCATACCTCAGAGAGCTGAACACACACGTGTGCACACACACACACACACACGCACTCGCGTCTAGTCTAGTGAGCCTGTCTTGTGTAGTGAGCTTGTGTAGTGAACTTGTCTTGTGAGTGTGAACTTGTCTAGTCCAGTGCTCTTGTGTAGTCTAGTGAGCTTGTCTAGTGGAGTGAGCTTGTCTAGTGGAGTGAGCTTGTCTAGTGTAGTGAACTTGTCTAGTGGAGTGAGCTTGTCTAGTGGAGTTAGCTTGTCTAGTGGAGTGAGCTTGTCTAGTGGAGTGAGCTTGTCTAGTGGAGTTAGCTTGTCTAGTGGAGTGAGCTTGTCTAGTGGAGTGAGCTTGTCTAGTGGAGTGAGCTTGTCTAGTGGAGTGAACTTGTCTAGTGAGCTTTTCTAGTGGAGTGAGCTTGTCTAGTGGAGTGAGCTTGTCTAGTGGAGTGAGATTGTCTAGTGGAGTGAACTTGTCTAGTGGAGTGAACTTGTCTAGTGGAGTGAACTTGTCTAGTGGAGTGAACTTGCCTAGTGGAGTGAACTTGCCTAGTGAGTGAACTTGCCTAGTGAGCTTACCTAGTCTAGTGATCTTGTCTTGTCTAGTGGGCTTGTCTAGTGATCTGACTCAGCTGCTCTCATT